>NC_061115.1:125200219-125256580 GCF_002878395.1 Capsicum annuum | reverse complement strand
GTGTGACACTTATAGCTATAATTAAAACTTTTATAGAAACTGTTTCATAATTATAAAAAATAGCAAGTTGTATTTTGTATTTTATAAAAGTGTTGCTATTAAAATACATATACATCAAGATTTACTGTTCTTGTTTTACTCAAATCAATTGAGTTAAATAAGGATGCAGTAAATTCCCTTTTTATAAATTACTGTAGTAGATTTATTTTCCTTAAATTACTCTTATTTCAATTAGTAGATTTCTTTTCCAAATCAAACTCAAATATGAAATATTATTATGTTCATAATCTTCAAAAATTCAAAATAAAGTATCATTACTGTTTTTTTCTCTCTTTCACTCTCTTATTTCTCTAACTTTTTTTCCTTGTTAGCTTTTTTTTTCATCTTTTTTTTATCGTTTTACTTTTTTATTTTGATTTCTTTTTTCTTTTCACTTTATTTTTCTCTTTTTTTTTTTCATTTTTTCTTTATTTTTTATTTTTTGTTTTCTTATATTTTTTTCCTTTCTCATATTTTTTTTTCTTTTCCTATTTTCATTTTCTTCTTCTTTTTTTCTATTTTTTTTTTTTTTCTTTTTTTTGATTTTTTTTACTCTTCTATCTCTATCTTTTATTTTTAAAAGACAAATTTCTATATCACATATATGTATTTAAAAAATATACAAAATAAATTGACATACAGATCTGTATATGTATTTACAGTACAAAACATGCATATATAGCTGCGTATATGTTTATAAAAATACATATCTGACTCATATGTATATATAACCATATAGGACACAAAATCTCTATAACAAAAAGAACAACTATATACATAAACATATAGGTAATCAAACAATAGACGATACATATTTTAAAAAGTAGAAAATACAAATAACTATATATGTTACCCTCTAAAATGACATAGAACAATTCAAAGACAAATCCACCACTGTATAGAAATACATATGAATATGCATTTGCATATACAAAAAGGACAACTAAATACATATACATATAAGTAATCAAAAGATACATGATACATATCTTACACAGTAAAAAATATAAATAAGTACATATGTTACCCTCTAGATGACATAGAACAGTTCAAAGAAAAATCCAACACCGTACATAATACATATAGCTCTGCATATCCAATTACAAAATACATACCTGATACATATGTATATTCTTGTTTTATATGAGTCACCTTTGTATTTTGCAAATACATATGAAGATATATAGTATAGTTATATTTGTTATTGTTTAATATGAATATAATATGTATTTCGTAAATACATATCAGACTCATATTTGTATTTTTTGTATAGTAATATAATATGCATCAGGCATGTATTCTATAAATACATATGTAGAGTTATAAGTATTTTTTTGTAATGTAATACATACTATGTAAAAGAAAACATATGCATACTATGTGTTTTGTATTATATTTTGTGAAAAGTACATGTAATATAAATTTATGTCATTATTTTGTTCTATAGGTGTTGCATGATCATGTATTCATGGAAAGAGTACTTCCAAGGTTTGCACCACATGTAGAATGCACACAATCAATGATATTGAAGAACGCATTAAGACGATGTTATCAAAGGAGAAGTACACGGTTTTTTGTCATAAGAATATTTGTGGTGTCTACATGAACAAGAAAAAATGTGTAGTTCAAGCACAATTAGGTAGATGTATTATGTCATAAATGTATTATAAATTTTTTATGGGCATGTGCATGTATTTGTATTTTCAAGATATAAATGCATATCTATATGTATTTTTGTACGGTGTTGGATTTTTCTTTGAACTATTCTATGTCATTCTAGACCACAAAAAACTGACCATAATTGTGTGGTCGAAAAAAACCGACCACATGTGATCGTTTTTTTTTAATTTTCTTTTAAAATGCGACCTCAAGTGGTCGCTTTTGTATTTTAAAATTTCAAAATAATTATTTCAATAATTTTTATATTAATTATTAGTTATTTAATAAATAAAAATAAAAAAATTAAAAAAACTGACCACTTGTGGTCGATTTTATATAAAAAATATAATAAAAAATATTTTTAAAAACCAACCACAAGTGGTCGGTTTTTAAAAATAATTTTTAATCATACATTTAAATAAAACCGACCACAAGTGGTCGATTTTTAATTAAAAGAATATATTTTTAATAAATCGACCACTAGTGGTCGATTTCAATTAAAATAAATACAAAATAATTTTAAAAAACCGACCACTTGTGGTCGGTTTCTAATTAAAATAAAAAAAGAAAATGATTTTATAAAACCGACCACTAATGATCGGTTTTTAATTAAAATAAAAAGAAAATTATTTTTAAAAACTGGCCACTTGTGGTCGGTTTTTAATTAAAAATAAAAAAGTAAATAATTTTTAAAAAATCGACCACTTGTGGTCAATTTTATTAAAAAATAATTATATATATAATCTATTATCTTATTTTTTGAAATCACACGTAGTCAATAACCAATATAATAATAATAAAAATCAATCAATCTTAGATTTTGTGAAATAAATTACGTTAAACATAATCTTTATCTTTTACTTATGTTTCAATATATAAAATAAATATTTTCTTTTGTATATGAGTTAAATGACGTTAAACATGTATAATCTTTGTATAATGAATATGTGTATATATATACCATATCGTTCGGATAATGATATTATGCTACTATTACAGTCATAATAATGTAATATATAACCGATAATTCATCATAATATAATGAACGTGTTCTATTATAAGGTAATATACTTGTGGATGTGATGTATATAGTACGCATTCAAGAGTTCATATATATATAAGAATCTTTATATATGTGTGTGTGTGTATATATATATATATATATTTATATGATGTAGTGATCGATTGATGAACGAGATGTAGTCAAAACCTAGTAGAATCTATCCAAACATATTGAATACCTTACTTTGAAACGACAGAAGTAACAATATATAGTAGACGTTGAAGTTATATTAATGTAAGCTAATCAAATTAATTGATCACTTATCAGAGTATGCATATGTTATATGTCGCATTGTATTATTGGATAATATAATCATGTACGTATGTGATGTATATATATAGTACGTATTTAGAACTTGATATAGTCGATAGTGTGTATATGTGTGTGTATGTATAAGTATATATATATAGTATATACATATTGTATAGTGAAGGTATATTAATGACATAAGATAAACTAACCGATAATTCATCTGATCAGTATATGTGAAATACGTTGTATATTATTATGAGGTGGTAAATTAAAATCGTATATGTGATGTTTATAGTACGTATTTAAAAGCCGATAGACAATTGAATATATGTATATATACATATATCTCATGTAGTGTCGTATGCAGTAATCAAAAGCTAGATAACTGAATCTATATATCAAAATATTTTGAATAATACGTTGATATCATACTATTGAGGAAATAGATATACTATTTTGTGTCAATGTAGACACACGTATGTTGTTGAAGTTGAAATAACGTAAGACAAGTATTACAAGGTATAAATGGGGGGAGGAAGGAAGTAGGGGAGGGAGACAGAAAATTGAATCCTGAAACTGGCATATACTTACCATTTGCTTTGAATTTTGAACTACCGCCAAATTTTGGCGGCGAATTTGAGTTTTTTCTCTTAAAATTTTTATATCTGAGTATATGTGAAATACGTTGTATATTATCATGGGGTAGTAAAATCGTGTATGTGATGTTTATAGTACGTATTTGAAAGTTGATAGACAATTGAATATATGTATATATACGTATATCTCGTGTAGTAACATATGCAGTAATCGAAAGTTCGAATAACTGAATCTATATATCAAAATATTTTGAATAATACATTGATATCATACTATTGAGGAAATAGATATACTATTTAGTGTCAATATAGATCCGCGTATATTGTTGAAGTTGTAGTAACGTAAGACAAGTAATCAATAATTTATTTGATTAACATGTTGTATTACGAGGTATACACACACACACACACATATATATATCAATGAATTTTGCAAATTACGATAAATCTTTGGTTAATTAGTTTTTAATTACGATATTATATAATGTCGTAATTAAAAGCTAATTAACAAAAAATTTATCGTAATTTACAAAATTCATTGATATTATTATATGATTGAGGAAATATATTACTCGTATTATTGTTATAAATATTATAGAATTTATTAAAAATTAATTTTAATTTATTAATTTATTTTAATTTATTGATTTATTAATTATAGTAATTAAAATATTATTTTTTTTGTTATTTTTTTGAAGAAATTCTTTTGAAAACCGACCACATGTGGTCTGTTTTCAATAAAATATCCACAAAACTGACCACACATGGTCGGTTTTCAAGAAAATAATAATAAAAAGATATTTAAAAAATAACTCCTACCCACCCCTACCCCCACATGACCCGACCCGACCCGACCGACTTTAACACAATACATACAAAAACCCCTAATTGAAACACACACACACACACACACACACAAATCGACCTACACACACAAAAATCGACCTAAACACACCCAAAATCCTTTTTCAAATCCTTTTCCACTGATTGCCACCACTGCCTACTGCCATCGCGCCACCTACTGCCATCGCCGCCGCCCAGGTACCAACACCCAAATCCTTTTTCATTATTTTTTACCTTTTCTACTCATATGTTTAACATTGATTTGTTTGCCATTATTGACCAAATTAGTTGCCATTGATTTCTTTTCCATTGTTGTTCAAATTAGTTGCCATTTTGATCTTTTGACAACCCATGCTAGGTTTGTTTGCCAATGTTGATCAAATTAGTTGCCATTTTGATCTTTTGACAACCCATGCTAGGTTTGTTTGCCAATGTTGATCAAATTAGTTGTATGAAGAAAAAAAGATAAGAGATGTAATATTTTCTTGTGATTTTGAGTTGACATTGAGAGTGAAAACTATGCTACACTCTCAAGTAATTGATGTTATTATTTCTATGTAATGTGTTGATTTGGAGGTTAGGAAATCTTATTCCATCCCTCATGAACTTTATAATAAAGCTCCAACAATTAGCTTAATGTTTCCAAAAAGAATAATCGAAGATACAACAATCTCTAATTTAGAATTTTGAATTAAGAAAAGAGGAGACGGTGATAATATATAAACTTTAGCTAAGCCTTAACATATGTAATTTTGACCATTGATAAAAATTACATTGTGTTTTGGTTATAATTATATTTGTTGCCTCATGGTGTAGAAAAATTAAAGTTCTTGCAAAGTTTCCATGAAGCTAAAATATTCAAACATATTTCCCCCATTTTTTTGATTTGTTATTTTGTCTAATGGTTAAGATTTTTTACTTCTAGTTGCCTAATGGGTTGCTTGGAATTTGATGTTACTGTTTGACAAAATTCGAATTTGGGGAAAGGATTGCTTTGCTAATTTTTTGGTGACCAGTTATCTCTTTCTCTTTAATTTAGGCCACGCAAAGGTAAGTTGATTTCTCTCTATTTTCTTATAATGAAGTCTTTAAATATAGTTTAGTTTGGGATTGTTCACTGTAGAAGGCTTTGAAAGCCATAGAAATTTTGTGATGATTATATAGTGTGAGAGGAACATGGGACGCCTTTACTTATTTGCTTTGTTACACTTGTTCAATTGTTTGACTTATTATACTATAAATGAATATGTTACTTAAAAGTGAATAAGTGTAGTTACTTAGCTTGAAGGTGAACTTTTATTTTGAATTTTGTTGAAGCGTAGGTACTTGAAATGTGAATTTGCTATGCTTGTTAATTTTGAATGTGGTTTAGTTTGGTGACTTGGGTGGTGACTTAGTAACTTGAAATCGATTATGCGTAGGTACTTGAAATGTGAATGTACCATTTTGTAGGTAGTTTAGTTTGTTGTTTTAGGAGGTGACTTAGTCACTTGAAATTTACTAAGTGTAGGTACTTTGGCGGTGAATTTTTATTTTGAATCTTCTTTAAGTTTGGTGACTTGGTAGGACTTGAAATTGATTAAGTGTAGGTACTTTAATGGTGAATTTTTATTTTGAATCTTCTTTAAGTTTGGGTGGTGACTTAGTGAGTTGAAATTTACTAAGTGTAGGTACTTTAAAGGTGAATTTTTTATTTTGAATATGGTTTAGTTTGGTGACTTGAGTGATGACTTAGTGAGTTGAAAATGTTGAAGTTTAAGTACTTGAAATATGAATTTTTGTTTTGAATGTGGTTTACTTTGGTGACTTGGGTGGTGAGTTAGTCACTTGAAAGCGATTATGTGTAGGCACTTGAAATGTGAATGTATCATTTTGAAGGTAGTTTAGTTTGTTGTTTTAGGAGGTGACTTAGTGACTTGAAAATGTTGAAGTTTAGGTACTTTGGCGGTGAATTTTTGTTTTGAATCTTCTTTAAGTTTGGTGACTTAGTCACTTGAAATTGATTAAGTGTATGTACTTTAAAGGTGAATTTTTATTTTGAATGTGGTTTAGTTTGGTGACTTGGGTGATGACTTAGTGACTTGAAATTTATTAAGTGTAGGTACTTGAAAGGTGATTTTCTTGTTTTGAATGTAGTTAAGTTTGGTGACTTGGTAGGTGACTTAGTCACTTGAAATTGATAAAGTGTAGGTACTTTAAAGATGATTTTTTGTTTTGAATGTGGTTTAGTTTGATGACTTGTGTGATGACTTAGTGACTTGAAATTAAGTGTAGGTACTTTAATGGTGATTTTTTTTGTTTTAAATGTGGTTTAGTTTGGTGACTTAGATGATGACTTAGTGAGTTGAAAATGTTGAGGTTGAGATACTTGAAAGGTGAATTTTTTGTTTTGAATGTATTTAAGTTTGGTGACTTGGTAGGTGACTTAGTCACTTGAAATTGATTATGATGTAGGTACTTTTTCATTTTGAATTTATCTACTTGAAATGTGAACTTTTTGTGACTTGATCTAATTATTTGAATCTGATTGATTGTGTAGTTGGAACCTAATTATAGCTGGATATATAAACGGAATAATGATAATAGAATGGGTCTTAGGGAAGATTTTGTTGAAAGTGTCAAACAATTTGTTGAACATGCTAAGACACTTGATGTTTGGTCACGTTTTTAGGCTATTCATTGTCCTTGTGTTAGGTGTGATGGTATAAATCTTTTAAAAAAAGTTGTGAAGGAACATCCTTATAGAAGGGGTTTCACGAGGACTTTTTAAGATTGTGTGCTATTGATGATGATGTTGGGAAAAATAACTTTATTGTTGGAGAAAGTAGTAGGTCTGCAGGGCATAATGAATATCAAGATACTATGATGACAGAAACGGTGTACGATGCTTTTGGGATGCAACACGGGGGCGACTTTGGGGAAAATATCAAAGATGTTCCAAATACAGAAGTGGGCAAATTCTATGAACAATTGTATGCTGCTAGTCATCCTTTGTTTGATGGGTGTTCGCACTCTCGTTTTTCTGTTGCTGTTAGATTATTAAGTATCAAATCTGACTAAAATATTGCTGAAGGAGGAATGGACTCAATGATAGACCTTATTAAAAAGTTAGTTGATCCCAACTTGGAGGTTCCTGATTTTTTCTTTAAGGCAAAAAGATTGGTGTCAAAGTTAGGTCTCTCCTCGGTTAGAATTGATTGTTATGAAAATGGCTGAATGCTATACTTTAAGGAAGATGCTAACCTAGATTCCTGTAAGTTTTGTCAGCACCCTCAATATAAGCGTGGTTGTAGTGGAAATAAAATTGTTATTAAGGCGATGTATTATTTACCTCTAATACCAAGGTTGAAGAGGTTGTATACTTCAAACAACTCAGCTCCTCATATGAGATAGCACAGTGAAAATAAAAGGCCCACTGGTGTTATGTGTCACCCATCTGTGAAGAGGCTTGGAAGCATTTTGATGCAACTTATCTAGATTTTGCAGCTAAGCCATGAAATATTCGTTTGGGATTATGTGTGGATGGATTCTCTCATTTTTCAGTTGGTGCTATGCCATCTTCATGTTGCCTGTATTTATCACCCCGTATAATCTTTCTCCTAAAATGTTGATGACTAGTTCTTATATATTTCTGAATTGCATTGTTCCTGGCCTGCGTAATGCAAAAAATGGAATGATGTCTACTTGTAACCTTTGATAGATGAACTTCAAATTTTATGGCATAAGGGGGTTAAAACTAGGGACATCTCACTTAAACAGAATTTTAATCTGCGTGCATATCTAATGTGAACTGTTAATGATTTTCCTACTTATGGAATGTTGTCTGGGTTGATAACAGTTGGAAAGTTGGCTTGTCCATACTGCATGGAAAAAACAAAATCTTTCACATTGAGACATGGCAGGAAAAATTCATGGTTTGATTGTCATCATTGTTTCTTGCCACCTGATCATGAATTTAGGAGACTCAAGAATGCATTCAGAAGGAACAGAAGGCAACATGATGGTCCACCTCTAAGGCTATCTGGTCATGACATCTAGGAGATAGTTTAGGATTTTCCTAAAGTCAGCGAGGAACCATTGTACAGGCTTGATGGATATGACGTTTCGCATAACTGGACTAAGCAAAGTATATTTGGGAGTTAGAATATTGGCCAGATAATTTACTTAGAAATAATGTTGATGTCATGCATATTAAGAAGAACTATTTTGACAACTTGTTCAACACAGTTATGGATGTCACCGACGAAACAAAGGATAATCCTAAGGTCAAACTTAACTTACCAGAATATTACAAACGCAGAGAATTACACTTACAGGAGGGGCCCAATGGCAATGTTCTTAAGCCCAAGGCTAGTTTCACATTCAATTTGGACCAAAAATGTCAAATATACGAGTAGGTCCAAAGTTTAAAGATGCCCGATGGATATGCCTCAATTTTGGGAAAGAGGGTTGATATGACACAAGAAATCTTGCATGGAATGAAAAGCCATAATTGTCATATTTTCATGGAACAGTTACTTCCAATTGCTTTTATTGGTTTACCTGAAAACATATGGAAACCAATAATAGAGATTAGTTTGTTCTTCAAAGACTTATGTGCCACCATATTAAAAAAAAGAAAATCTGGCGCGAATGGAAAGTAATATTATTGTTATCACCAACAAGTTGGAGAAGATTTTTCTGCCAGCGTTCTTCGATGTGATGGAACATCTTCCCATTCACCTTGCGCACGAAACTCCGCTAGGTGGTTCAGTTCAAACTAGGTGGATGTATCCATTCGAACGGTAAGTAATTGCAACATATTTAAATTCATACATATATTTTGTAATATAGTAAACATCTAATCTTAAGATTGTGCAGGGCAATTGAAAAATTGAAAAAGGGTCCAAAAAACAAACATAGGGTGAAAGGCTCTATAGTTGAGGCATATCTTGCAAGAGAAACGTCTCAATTTTGTTCATACTACTTTCGTGATGAAGTTGCTTATTCAAGAAACTGATCGAATCATCATCAGGACGATGAGAATGAGCCTCATTTGCAATCGATATCAATTTTCAATCAATCTAGTTATAAGGCTAAAAATACCATATTTCACCGGCTCACTCTCACGGAGCGGAAATTAAAAACTTTGTCTGTCTTGCTGAATTTCCTGGAAGTTGAGCCCTTTCTGAAGTAAGGAGATTAAAATTTTAACATATCTTATTTATTTATTCATTTCCTTAAGGAAACTAATTATGTTTCACATATTGAATCTTCAGTTCATTTAAGACTCAATTCCACGAAAATCAAGTGTATGCATCCTTTGCAATATGGTTTACATATAAGGTTAGTAAGTGTATTAATATTTCTAAAAATTTTAAACATTTACATATTCCTTAACTAACATATAAATATATATATGTATGTATAATATTTTTAGGTACACCAGTCACTAAATGCTGCCGCATACAATCAGTTCTTGAGAGATATTTCTTTGGGTCTAGTTGAAGCTCATGTAATGTCCCATTACACAGTAAATAGGTTTAAATTTTCCACCGAAGAACACTTCAGAACAAGAAAAATAAATAATAGTGGTTTTTGGGTTAAAGGTGATAATGATGTTGATTACTTTGGCATCATACACGAGATCTTAGAACTGGAGTATGCTGGTTTACCAATAAAAAAATTTTCCTCTTTCGATGTAAGTGGTTTGATCCAAGCACAAGAGGCGCAAGAGTACATAAGGAGCATAACATTACTGAAGTGAAGCACAATAGGTCGTATCTTATTTACGATCCATTTGTTCTAGCGCAAAATACTAAACAAGTGTATTGTGCTCTTTATCAGTTGTGCAGTGATAAGTCTGATTGGTGGGCTATAATCAAAACAAAGTCTATAGGACGGGTGGAAGTTAAGAATGTTCTGGAGACTGCATATCAAAATAAAATGCAGATTGATCACCGGCTAGTGGACATTGACTCAGTGGATAGTTTGAATCACCTGAAAAATATATTTGGAGAAGTTAATATTGTGGAAGAAGAGGCTAAGTGGGTAGGAGATGAGGAAACTTCCGAAGAGGGTGAATGGTTTAGTGGAGAGTCTTGGAGAACTAGTTTGTGTAGTTTGTATTTATTATGTATTGATGTTTTTATGCTTTGTACTATATATTTACCTTTATGTTTCTTGTTTAAGATTGATATGTAATATACTGTTTAAGATTGTTGTTTTCACTTTTCCATAATTTATATAGTAATAAAAATATTCTTGTCTATCACGTGTTGTTGGAGCGATTTAAAATGTGAATTAGTAACTTGAAATTAGTTACTTGGAATGTTTTATTATATATTCATTTTGTAGGCACTAACTACTTGTTAACTTTACATAATTTAGATGTCAGGTAGAGGTGACAAAGAAAGGTAGGGAAAAAGTTGATCCTATGAAAATAAAAAAAAACCTCTGTCTTATAGATGACCGACAGGTATTCATATATTTGAGGGTCGGTTTGCTGACGCACTACCACTACCCTCATATTCGAGGTCATCTCAGCATTTGGTTCCTGCTTCTACACATGTGGGTCCACTTCATGGGTCTACACTGACTCATTTTGCTCCTATCACCGTGCCACTGCCATCACAGTACTATCGGATGACCGCTGGCATATTCAAACATCTACCATCATCAGTACCCTCCTATAGTAGTCACCCAGGTTCGCATAGTAATTCTGTTGGATCTATTGAGTTGTCGGATCTTTATCTTGGAGGCACTCCGTAACTCAAAGATAGAGATGATTATGGGAGGCATTGTCTTATTCAATATTTTTCAGGGTAAGATTTCTAAATATAATAACATTATTCATTTTTTATTACCATATTATTATACTCTATGAAATTACTGTTTGATCTTGTGTTGTAGGTTTAAGACGGATGCTGGAGTTGGAAAAATTATGAGTAAATGTATTTTTCGGTACTTCAACGGCTACTAGACCAGTTGGCAAAAGGTTCCAGAAAATGACAGAGAAAGAATGTTTAAAGAATTTCATGTAAGGATTTAACTTATCGACTACTTAACATATTGTTAGAATTTGAATATTATATTTTTGTTTTTGTTATAAAAATATTATTGATGGGATGATGCGAATGAATGTGCTATAAGGAGAAATTTTTATAGAAGAGCTAGATCCAGATTTAGCGGTCTGTTGGATTATGCAAGAACTAACTTGGTACGACGTGACTGGATAAGTAAATCCTTATGGCAACAATATATTCGCTATTGAAATAGTGAAGAATACCAATTGTTGAGGGAAAAAGAAAAGAAATCTCGGGCATTATCCAAGGGTGGCTCCCTACATACTGCGGGTGCAGTT
Source organism: Capsicum annuum (assembly GCF_002878395.1). Classification (NCBI taxonomy): domain Eukaryota; kingdom Viridiplantae; phylum Streptophyta; class Magnoliopsida; order Solanales; family Solanaceae; genus Capsicum; species Capsicum annuum. Next base: position 125,244,786 of record NC_061115.1, on the reverse strand, counting down.
AGTATGTTGCTATGGAGGGAAAAATATTATGTAACTTTTACAGTTTGAATTGTTTGTTTCTATTTAAATTTTTAGTTATTTGAAGATTAATAATTTTTTCATATGAAGGAAAAATAAAAAGGTAGGAAGATATCCTTCGATGAGCTATAAGAGGAGACACATGTGATGAAGAAAAAGAACCCGACTGATGAAGATGTCTGGGTTGAGCCTCGTGCAAAAGCTGCCCATGGAAGAATCAAATTTTGAATTTATGAATCTTTTTATCAAAGTTGAAATTATTCAAGTATAAGTATTTTAATATTTTTTGACTATTAATTTTAACTTTACTTTGAGTATAGGATAAATATATGTAGCTCCTTAGTGAGTTTCGTAGTAGTCAGCCTCCTGAAAGTCAGGCTGGCCTAATATCCCAACATGTAGAGGAGGAGTTATGGGAACAAATTGTGGGTCCTGCAATTAAAGTCCATTACTGTGGATACCACAGAAATTATTTTGGCGAGAATGTTAGGTCTTTGTCTGGTCCTACATCCTATACCTCTTCATTTGATAGAGAAATCATTGAATCACTAAAAAAATACGGTTTTTAAACTCACTGAAGAGCTTGCTAAACAAAGAGAGGGGGCACAGAAGAAGGAGGAGAAAACATCATCACGAATCAGGATGTTGCAGGAGCAGTTCAACTCTTTTATTCAGACTACAGGGATTATTCCTCTATGTCCTGGTGATGCAGTTTGGGCTGCAAAAGGTCTAGGCCCATTGGATGATATCAGGATAAATGAGGATGCGGAAGACGAAGACGATGATGACGATGATGAAGATAAGTGGTAGTTTTTTTACTTTTGTATGTGTTGTACTTTGGATTTGGACATTTTGTTGTAGTTTTTACACTTTCGTATGCTTTGTTGTAGTTTTTACACTTTTACACTTTTGTTGGACATTTTGTATGTGTTGTAGTGGAATTTATATGTTTTGTGGGAATACACATGATTTGTTGTTGTATTGTATGTTGTTTCATTTGTTGCTTTTTATTTTTTTTAAAAAATTCTCAAAATCGACCGCATGTGGTCGTTTTTTTAAAAATTTATAGTAAAACCGACCACATGTGGTTAGTTTTTTTGGAAATTTTATAAGAAACCGACTACAAGTGGGCGGTTTATTTTGAATTTTTTATTTTTAAAATTATTTTTTTCTATTAATAAAATAATGATAAATTTAAAAAAATATATATATTTAAAAAATCAACCAAACGTGGTCAGTTTTTAAAAAGTTATTATACTTTTACCGACCATGCCTTTTGATTGATTTTGTGATCGAAAATTGAGGAAAATCGACCACATGTGGTCAGTTTTTGTGGTCGAATTTTCTGTTTCTTTTAGTAGTGTAGATGATAACATATGTTTTTATTTTTATTTTTTACTATTTAAGATATGTATCATGTATTTTTTGTTTACCTGCATGTTTATGTATATAGTTGTCCTTTTTATTATAGAGATTTTGTGTTCTATATGTTTATATATACATATGAGTGAGATATGTATTTCTGTAAATACATATGCAATACACATGTATGTTTTGTACTGTAAATATATATCCAGATCTGTATGACTATGTATATTGTATATTTTTTTAAATATGCGTATGTGATATACATATTTGTCTTTTCAAAATAAAAGTTAGAGATAGAAGAGTAGAAAAAAGAGAGAAAAAAATGAACAAAAAGAAGTGAAAAAGAAAATAGAAAAATAGAAGCTAGAAATAGAAGTATAAAAATAAAAGAATAAAATAGAAAAAAGAAGAAGAAAACGAAAAAAGGAAAAGAAAAAAAGATATGAGAAAGGAAAAAAAGAAAACGAAAAAGAAAAAAATAAAGAAAAAATGAAAAAGACAAAAAAAAGAGAAATAGAAGAGAGAAAATAAAGTAGAAAGAAAAAATGAAATAGAAAAAGAAATCAAAACAAAAAAAATAAAAAAAAACTAACAAGAAAAAAAGGTAGAGATATAAGAGAGTGAAAGAGAGAAAAAACAGTAATGATGTTTTATTTCGAAAAATTTGAAGACCATGAAGATAATTATATTCAAATATGAGAAAGAAAAAAAAAGAAAACGAAAAAGAAAAAAATAAAAAAAAAAAGAAAAAACAAGAAGGGAAATAGAAGAGAGAAAATAAAGTGTAAGGAAAAAATAAAAAAAATTAAATTTAAATTAAATAAATAAAATAATAAATAAATAAGATGAAAAAAAATGACAAGAAAAAAAGTTAGAGATATAAAAGAGTGAAAGAGAGAAAAAAACAGTAATGATGTTTTATCTCAAAATTTTGAAGATCATGAAGATAATTATTTTCAAATACGAGAAATGAAAAAAAAAAGAAAATGAAAAAGAAAACATAAACAAAAAATGAAAAAGGAAAAAAAAAGAAGAGAGACAAAAGATAGAAAATAAAGTGGAAAGAAAAAAAAAGAAATTAAAATAAAAAATAAAATCATATTAATAATAAGATGAAAAAAAAGGGTAGAAGGTACAACTATATTGGGGAAAGTGAAATAGTTGAGTAAAAATAGGAAAAAGTAAAGTAGTTAGAGTAAAACAAGTGTTTGTCTAGTTAATGGACAAAATAACACTGCTCTTGCTATAAACTATAATTTTGCAAAAGTGCCGCTATTTATTGTAATTATAGTTTTCACTATACTACTTTCTATAATTTTTCCATTTTTAAACATAACTAGACTCACTATCCCTATTTAAAATATTAATAAATTATAAAACTATTATAAAATGGTATAAATATATCATAAATATCAAAAATATTTTTAAAAAGGCAATAAAAATAAAAGTTATAAATTTACTAAATCTAATTTAAATTAAACATTTCAGAATAAACTTAATATTAATGAAATTCTTAAATGAATTACCCATAAGTAGAATCACATGTCTTAGAAGGTCATAAATAATGACTAGAACTATCTGAAAATTCGAAATGTCGAAAACGCATTAAAATAAAAAAATTTCCTAGAGGGTTATTACTACCACTGACCCATTATTATATATTTTTAAACATTGCAGGAATACTATAAAAACAACCCCGCTGTTATAAAACAAGAAAGAATAAAGAAGAAGAATAGAGAGAATAGAGAGAATAGAGAGAGTAATTATTATTTCTTCTCTTAAGAAATGATTTACAATGAAGGAATCCCTTCTATTTAAAGAGGGAATTTGCCTTAATTTCACACTAAAAGACAAATACATCAAATCCTGATAGACATCAAATATATCTTGATAGACATTCACTATAATTGATATATATCATAACACTCCGCCTTGAATGTCTAACAGTACGCATATAGGCTGCCTCATTAAAAACCTTACAAGGAAAATCCAGTGGGACAAAACCTCGTAAGAAAAAAAGAGTACAACGCGTATTAGCTCCCCCTAATAAGAACATTCTTGAACCTTTGCATTCCGATCTTGTGCACCATCTTCTTGAGAGTTGCAGTTGGAAGAGATTTGGTGAATAAATCAGCCATATTGTCACTTGAATGAATCTGTTGTATGTCAATATCACCCTTCTTTTGGAGCTCATGTGTATAGAAGAGCTTTGGCGAAATGTGCTTCGTTATATCTCCTTTTATGAATCGCCTTTCAGTTGTGCTATGTATGCTGCATTATCTTCATATAAAATTATGGGTACTTTATCATATTTCAAGCCATATTTTTTCTCGAATGAGATGTATTATGGACCTCAACCACACACACTCTTGGCTTGCTTCATGAATAGTTATAATCTCAGTGTGATTCGTTGATGTGGCTACGATAGATTGCTTTGTTGATCTCCAAGATATGCCAGTACCCCCACATATGAACACATAGTCTGTTTGAGACCGAGCTTTACGCGGGTTGGATAAGTATCTAGCATCAGCATAACCAACAAGATCGGAATTGCAATCTTTAGAATAAAATAAGCCCATATCGGTAGTCCCTTTTAGATACCATAATATGTGTTTGATCCCATTCCAATGTCTCCTAGTAGGAAAAGAACTATACATTGCTAGAAATTTACTGAAAAGGTAATATCAGGCCTTGTAGTATTTGCAAGATACATTAGTGCACCAATTGCACTAAGATATGGTATTTCAGGACCAAGGAGTTCCTCATTCTTTTCTTGAGGTTGAAATGGATCCTTATTCACATCAAGTGACCGAACAACCATCAGAGTACTTAATGGATGTGCTCCATCCATATAGAATCATTTCAACACCTTTTCTGTGTAGGCAGATTGATGGACAAAGATACCGTTTATCAAATGCTCAATTTGCAAATCAAGGCATAACTTTGTCTTTCTAAGATCTTTCATCTCAAACTCTTTCTTTAGGTAGTAAATTGCCTTTTGAAGCTCTATTGGCGTTCCAATAAGGTTTATGTCATCGACATAGACAACAAGTATAACAAACTCCAACGTTGTTTTCTTTATAAAAACAAATGGGAAAATTTCATCATTCGTATAACCTTTTTTACATAAATATTCACTAAGACGGTTATACCACATGCGTCCAGATTGTTTCAAACCATACAATGATCTTTGCAATCTAATGGAATACATTTCCTGAGGCTTTGAACTATATGCTTTCGGCATTTTAAATCCTTCGGGAATTTTCATTTATATCTCATTATCAAGTGATCCATATAGATAGGCTGTTACCACATCCATCAAATACATTTCAAGTCTCTCATGGATAGTAAAACTAATAAGATGACATAATGTTATTGCATCCATAACTGGTGAATATGTCTAATCATAATCGACACCAGGCTGTTATGAAAATCCCTTTGCAACAAGGCGTGCTTTATATCTTTGTATTTCATATTTTTCATTTTTTTTCGCACAAAGACCCATTTATAGCCAACAGGCTTAATGCCATTAGGTGTTGATCTATGGGTCCAAAAGCTTCACGTTTGGCGAGTGAATTCAATTCAGATTGAATTACTTCTTACTATTTTGGCCAGTTATTTCTTTGTCGACATTCTATGATAGATCGAGGTTCAAGATCCTAGTTATCTTACATGATTTTCGTTGCAACATTATATGCAAAGACATGATCCACTACTATTTCGGATCGATTCAGATTAGTTTCAACATCACTTAAATTTATGGATAGTTCCTCATTTTCTTGAGTCTCGGGCTCATTAATTCCTTCAGGGATATCAACATTGCTCAAATCTTGAACTTTCGTATGTGGATCTTTCGTAGTGTCATCTTAACCATTTGTTTTCCTTTTTCTAGGAGTTCGATCCTTAGAACCTAATGGTCTGCCACGCTTCAAATGTGCTTTAGATTCATTAGCTATGACACTAGTGGATGGTCCTTTAGGGACATCAATTCGAATAGGGACATTCTCTGCAGGAATATGTGATTTAGTGATCCTTTTCAAATCTGTAAATGCTTCCGGCATTTGATTTGCAATTCTCTACAGATGAATAATATTTTGTACTTCTTGCTCATAAATAGAAGCACGTGGTTCAAGATAAGATAGTGATGAATTTTTTCACAAAATTTCTCTTTTGATGTCACTATCTTCTCCCCCTAATTTTGGGAAAAGTATCTCGTCAAATTGAAAATCTGCAAATCAAGCAGTGAACATATCTCCCGTTAATGGTTCAAGATAGTGAATAATGGAGGGTGATTCAAACCCAACATAGATTTCTAACCTTCTTTGGGGCCCCATCTTAGTGTGGTTTGGTGGTGCTATCGGCACATAAACACCGTACCCAAAAATTCTCAGATGAGATATATTAGGCTCTTGACCCAAAACCAATTGCAATGGAGAAAATTTATGATAATTTGTCGGTCTAAGACGAATAAGTGTTGCGGCATGCAAAATTGCATGACCCCAAACAGAAGTGGGAAACTTAGTTTTCATTAGTAATGGTCTTGCTATCAACTGCAGACGTTTAATTAATGACTCAGCAAGACCATTTTGAGTGTGAACATGGGGTATAGGATGTTCCACTCTTATCTCGATCGATAAGAAATAGTCATTAAATGCTTGGGATGAAAATTCTGCAGCATTATCAAGGCGAATAGACTTGATTTGATTATCAGGAAATTATACCCGTAATAGTATTATTTGTGACAACAATTTTGCAAATGCCAAGTTGCAAAATGACAAAAGTCACACATGAGATCATCTAGAAGAAGCATCTATTAGGACTATAAATTATCTAAACGACCCACTTGGTGGGTGAATTGGTCTACAAATGTCCCCATGTATGCGTTTGCAAGAACGCGGGGGACTCAATCCCAACTTTTGTTGGCGATGGTATCACAATCTACTTGCCTTGATAAGAAGCATTACATGAAAATTCACCATTCGAAAGAACCTTCAAGTTCTTTAATGGATACCCATTTGAATTTTCTATTATTCGTCTCATCATTATTGATCCTGGATGTCCCAGATGATCATGCCAAAGTACGAAAGTATTGGAATCAGTAAACTTTCTGTTTACTATGGAATGTACCTCAATTGGACAAATCTTTGTCCAATACAGGCCAGAAGATAAAGCAGGGAACTTTTCAACAACACATGTCTGCCCAGAGACATTTTTGGTGATACCAAGATATTCAGGATTTATCTCATCAAATGTCTTGATATGATAACCATTTTCATGGATATCTTTAAAACTCATCAAGTTTCTCCGAGACTTGGGAGAGAACATAGCATTATTTATGATGAGTTTAGTTCCCTTGGGCAAGATTATAATGGCTTTTCCGAAGCCTTCAATCAAATCAGCACTACCAAAAATTGTAGTAACATTAATCTTGTCCATGTTTAGATGAGAGAAATATTTTTTGTCTTTGAATATCGTATGTGTAGTGCCAGAATCAATCAAACAATTAACTTCTTGAAAATTATCTATATCTTTAAATAAAATAACATGCACCAAATAAAATATATACTAAATCATTGTACAAAGTGAAAACTTATACTATAAAGAATTATTAATCACCTTTTACTAATCAATTAAATAAAGTTGGTGACCATGTACACTTCTATATCATCGGACAACACATTAATTAAGCAAATTACATTATCCAAACTATCTTATCCAAACTGTACATTGTTAAATAATAAATAAAATAGTTGGGGGTCACGTGGGACCTTACGGATGAACACAACAACAGAGAGTAAAACTGCATAAGTACTATATTAATATTACATAAAGAATATAATATATTAACAATAGACGTGGTATTATGGAGTTTTGCATGCAAAAGTTAAAAGGGTTCAATCCCTGCAAGTATTACACATCTAAAATTTTACTTGTTCTTTGCACATATCGTTTCCCTTTTTTTTTCATTCCTCTTTTTAGAAAATAATGATAAAATTAAAATTCAATTCAATTCAATAATAAGCAATAATAATATAATTGTACTAATCAATATTAATCAAAAACTAACACTCATGCAAACAACTACTTTTACATGATTCTTTATTCACTAACTATTGTCAATAAAAATATAACAAAATTAAAAACCATTCATTCTTTCATGTTTACGGAACAATCACCAATCAAGTGATCAATCTTTCCTTCAGGGTGCTCAAAAAAGTCTGCTACATCCAAACATGTGATGTCAATATTATTTTTAGAGAGAAAGTTAGTCTCGGGATTTCTCTCTTTCTTTTTTAGTGATGCTTGATAAAGATCAACCAAGTGCTTGAGAGCACGACAATCACGTGAATAATGTCCTTTATTCCACATCAAAAACAAGTTGCTGCTTCATGTTTCTCATCTTTTCTCTTTTTGTTTGATGAATTATTAACACCCGAAATAGGGTTTCTTCTTGGTCATCATGAATTCGACCATGACCACGTCCACAACCACTTCCACGACCAGGGCCGCGACGTTTTCCATGCCTAGAATGGTGAGCGTGCACATCATTCACCTCAGGGAATGGTGCAGATTCAGTTGGTCAGTTCTCATGATTTTTCATCAATAAATCATTATTTTGTTCAGCCACGAGAAGATGAGAACTCAGTTCAGTATACTTCTTGAAACCTTTTTCTCGATATTGTTGCTGTAAGAGCACATTCGAGGCATGAAAAATAGAGAGCGTCTTTTCCATCATATCATTATCATTGATCGTCTCTCCACAAAGTTCTAATTGAGAAGAAATTCTAAACATGGCAGAATTGTATTCATGAACAGACTTGTAGTTTTGAAATCATCTTTAAGTGGTCAAACCTTTCTTTTAGGCAATTCCACAATACGAGTGGATCCTTAGTAGTAAGGTACTCAATTTTCAGAACTTCGTCAAGATAATGACACAAGAAAATTATAGCCTTAGCATGATTTTGACTAGATGTTATATTTTCATTCTTTATGGCGTCTCCAAGACCCATAGCATCTAGGTGGATTTCAACATCCAACAACCATGAAATATAGTTCTTGCCTGAACTTTGAAGAGCAACGAACTCACACTTTGTAAGATAGCCATATGGAAAAAGGAAGAAATAAAAAAAATAATACCTTAGCCTTAGCCTTCAAATTTGAGACGGTAGAGTCTCGTGCTGATAACGTGTTATAAAACAAGAAAGAATAAAGAAGAAGAGTGGAGAGAATAGAGAGAGTAATTGTTATTTCTTAGTGGAGATAATAGAAAGAGTAATTGTTATTTCTTCTCTTAAGGAATGATTTACAATGAAGGAAGACCTTTTATTTATAGGGGGAATTTTCCCTAGTTTCACACTAAAAGACAAATACATCAAATACTGATAGACATCAAATAGATCTTGATAGACATTTACTATAATTTATATATATCATAATACCCGCCACTTTGTTATTTTTTCTTTTCCAAAAGAAAACTAAAAAAATATAAAACTTTAAAAACTTCTTTTTCCTTAGCAGTAACTTGCTTCTTATTTTAGAAAACACACCAAGAAAAAGTTGTTATAAATGCACTATCAGAAGCAGTTTATAAAACGCATGAAAAAAGAACCACGGAATACAATATTTTTTTGTATAAAAATTAGGTTAGGAAAAAAATAATCTAGTCTCTGATATAAATGAAGAATCTAATCAAACACTATTTGCATGATCATTAAATTAGTTTCATTAGTCAGAAAGTGTAATCACATACAAATACGAACTACACCATATAAAGTCACAGTCTAAAGCTGTACCTTGGTGCAGAGTTGTTCCAACACTTCGAGTAGAAAAATCTTCAATGGAACTTGAGAGAATGAATAAGGAGAAGACTTTTTCTTTTATGTACTTGTTCTTCAGGGTAGGAGAAAAGTTACGTTGTTTCTCTTCAAAAAACTCTTTTATAAATCCAAAAGGACACAACTTTTCAAATAGTTGTGTCTCCTTTCTTTTTTTCTAATTAAAATATATAACTAATTATATATTATTTATTTTTTAATATGAATTCAGATTGATCCACAAGGATGACCCGATCCAATTTTCGTCATGGTTTCTAGGGTTATATCAAATAAGTAAAAGATCAGTAGAGGTAGGTTCGAGATTTGCCCCTCATTCAAAATAGAGAGTTTCAGTTCTTGTCTTTAAATTTTTTAAATGCTATGGTTTTAGTCGTGAAAACAACCTCTTGCAGAAATGAAAGTGAGATTACATATAGATCCTTGTGATCCGATTCTTCCCCTAACCCCGCACATAGTGAAAGCTTTATACACTTGCGCTGTCCTTTATATTTAGTGCTGCTCATTAACCAAGGTTGATAGAGAGTTTATTTATTTTTACATAGGATATTCTAGAATCATTTTAGAATGTATCGTCAAACAAGATTGTTAGGCTAAACTATTTGAACTTTTATAGACTTATATATTAATCTTTGTCCCAAATTAAAAGTGATTTGCTAAGATTTAAAGTTATTGGGTCTAAAAAATACCTCATAAAGTATGAGACCATATTATGTGTAGATACCTGGTTGCATTTCTAGTCAAAACAAGTATATTTATATATCTTGTAAGTTGTAAGTTGTATATCTTGTTTGAATGAATTTTCTTAAAATACAAAATTTAGTTTTATTTAAAAAATCCTGCAATAGTTTCAAAATAATGTTAAAAAAGTATTACTTAAACATATATAGGCACATCTTGTATATTTATGTATATGTAGTTTTTATTTTTGTGTATATTTTGTATATGTTGTTTGTATTTTTATTTATATTATATCTTGTTTGAATGAAGACCTCCGACGGTAACTTTTGCAAAAGTTAGTCGTCTAGAAAATGGTTTAATGTCAAAATATTTTCTTTTGTTATAAATGTATTTACGTGAATGTCTATGAAGAATATAGATAAGATCTATCAAGATCTAATAAGATCTATCAAAATCTAGTTAATATATATCAGGATTTAAAGTATTTATCTTTTAGTCAAAAACTAGGAGTATTTTTTCGTATAAATAGAGGGGTTTTGTTCATTATATCCTCAATCTGATGATCTCTCATCCCGATGAGAAATAAAGAATTCTCTCTCTTCTCTCTATTTATTCTTGTTTTTTTTACTTTATATTTCATAACACTTATCAGCACGATGCTCTAATTAATTAAGTAATTGGATAATAGTATAAATTCATATAATAATATTTTTTATTGGCTTCTTGACAATCCTATGTCCAGGTAACAAGTTCCAAGAACAAGGTTTGTGGCTTTATTAAGTTTATCTTCCACGTGGTCAAACTTACTTTTTCAAAAGGTCCACTTATCTAAATTAGGTGGAAGAATTGAATTAATTATGACTATTTTTGTTATAAAACAGAATATTGATTGAGTCTTAATTTTTCAATCATGAACAATTAGTTTTAGTATTATTTAGTTTGTGTATATATATTGTTCACAGAGTATCAAATTTTTGTTAGTCACGAGACTTTTAACAAATCATAAATTTTGTTTGTATGTATGATTTGTCAATTTAGTGTTAGTTTACCCAAAAGTAAATTAAAAGAAAATATTGTGTTATTGGTTGAGGGAAAGCCGATGGATTTAAATTCTATCACATCAAAAGAGTAAGATATGGGTTTAGAGTCCTATACACTATTGTGATAAGATTTTGGGTTTAATTCTCATCTATTTATGCCTAAGGCGCCTTTATATGGATAAGACGTTGAGTCTAAATCTCAATGCACCATATTGATAATATTATGATGGCGAAGACAAAATAATGTGTATTTGATAAAAAGTCATAAAACTTGTCCATTGAATATGCTCCATTCTCTAAAGTGAATGTGGTAGCAGTGCATAATATGTTTGAAAGAAGACAAGTGATTGAATGCACACACGGAGGGACAATATGATATTGATCATCAAAAGTGATGATATTTTCATATGCATATTATGATCATAAGATATGTTAGAGAAAAATTCTCTACATTATATGTATGCTTTGATTTGCTTCTAAAGTAGCAATATCATGAAAGAGGTTATAAACTATCATAATTTGATAGGCTTAAGGCACAATTATATTCCATTCCCAGGGAATGAGAACCTTATTAATGCAAACATGCACTTGATTGTGATGGTATCACAACTTACCTCCGAATGAGGCAGAATAACACGAGAAGAGTTATTCTGAAAAGAATAACCGAGAATAGTTATTTTAAAATCTACTTCTAAAGTATTAAATCTGAAATTTATTCATGTAATAGTCATCGTAAACTTAGAGTTTGCTAGAATAAAAGTTCTGACATGAACGATTGCGACATCTCAAAGATGTGTATATTGAGTATTGAACATATATTGAAGAATCAAAAAATTCATCATCACTTTTAATGTTGCTTGTTCTCATGATAAGTTGGTTGGACCAACTAATTTCGAGATTAGATCCCTTAAAATCTGAAAGTACAAGAGGTGAAAAAGGGCTCGTTCACCTATCATGTGATATGTTTTGAAAAGACACATCAATAAGATGATCAAATGTACATTTATTGTCAACATTTGACATTCATAAAGTTGTTTGCTCAATATAAATTGAGTTAAGAACATAATTTTTCAGATTATGTAATCAAGAGAATTCATCTTGATGATGATCATTCGATAAATAGCTAAACTATTGCTAATGAGAACAAAGCTTTATGTGTTGGTCTAAAATATGATATGTTGCATACAATAACACTTGTATGCATTAGACCAATAAATTATGATTATTTCTTCCCTCTCAATTGGTTCAAAGTCAGGGACCAACTATTTCATCTAATAATTTTAATGTGCGGTATATGATTAATGAATATACCTTGATGCACAAAGATAATTTTTTCAAAGAAGATGAAGGATGTATGTTAGTTTTCCTAACATAAGGGCGAGATTATAAGTGGCTATGAAATATGTTAGGAATTATCTTCAGATTCTCATTCAAAAGACAATTCAAGTCAAATGCCGAAAGCATTTGATATTAAGCTGCAAGTACTCCTATTTTATGTCTCTAAAGGATAATGTCTATGCATGTGTGAAATGTGGTAGACCAATTGGTTTCAAATGAAATGATCCTTGAAAAGGATAAGGAGCAATTAATCATAATAAGAAGGCAATGTGCTCTTGAAGAGCCTACGACATAACATTTTATGAAATATTATGAAAGGTTAAGGTACCTAAAAATAATGAAGTGATGAGATCTCAAAATGTTATATCATACTGTGAACCGATACAAAATAACATATCACCAATGATATATTTGATACAATATTGGCGTAATATTGTTAAAGATTACGAGGATTAGAATTCTACCTTTATTTAAGCATGCTGACGTAGAAACATTTATCAAGTGATATGAAAGAATGCATCTTGGTAAGTGTAAAACTTATTTGATTTGCAGTCCAGACACTTGAAGATGTCACATATAAAATATTGAATATTGTCACTTGACAAAATTTATATGAAACTTTCTAAGGATTCAAAATGTTTGAAGCATATAAAAATTTCTGGAAAACTTATTTAGAATCCTTATATTGTATAAGCTTATAGCTTGAAAATTATTAGAACTATTGGAGAGTTTACAAAAGAAATAGATTATTTGCTAAAATGAGAAATATGAAGTATCATATCTTAATGCATTTGGTGCACAACACTAATGCATCTTACAAATAATACAAGACCTGATATAGCCTTTTCAGCTAATTTGTTAGCGAGGTATATTTTTGTTCCTACTAGGAGACATCGAAATGGGATCAAACACATGATCTTATTTTATTCTAAAGATTCCAGTCTTGATCTTGTTAATCATGCTGATGCTAGGTACTTATTTAACCCACATAAATCTTAGTCTCAAACATACAATATGCTCACATGTGGGAATACTGCCATATCTTGGAGATATACAAAGCAGTCTATCATATCCACTTCATCGAATCATGCTGAGATAATAGCTATTCATGAAGCGAATCGAGAATGTGTGTGGTTGAGGTTCATGATATATCTCATTCGAGAAAAATGTGGTTTGAAATGTGACAATGTATTCACAATTTTATACAAAAATAATACAACATGCATAACACATCTTAATGGATGTTTCATAAAAGGAGATAGAACGAAGCACACTTCTTCAAAGCTTTTCTACATACATGAGCTATAAAAGAATGGTGATATTAACGTGCAACAGATTCGTTCAAGTGACAATGTGATTGATTTATTCACCAAGTCTCCTCCAATTACAACTTTCAAGAAGATGGTGCACAAGATTGGGATGCAAAGGTTCAAGGATGTTCTCATTAGGGGGAGTTAATACGCGTTGTACTCTTTTTTCCTTAAGAGGTTTTGTCCCATTGAGTTTTTCTTGTAAGGTTTTTAATGAGGCAGCCTATATGCATATTGTTAGAGATGTGTACTCTTTTTTCTTCACTAGATTTTTTTTCCACTGGATTTTTTCAAGTAAGGTTTTAACGAGGCATATTATCTATCTATTAGACATTCAAGGGAGAGTGTTATAAATGTATTTATATTATAGTAAATGTCTATCAAGCATAAGATAAGATCTATCAAAATCTAATAAGATCTATCAAGATCTAGTTGATATCTACCAAAATTTAAAGTATCTGTCTTTAGTCAAAAACTAGGAGTATTTTCACCTATAAATAGAGGGATTTTGTTCATTGTATCCTTAATCTGATGATCTCTCATCCCTAGTGAGAAATAAAGAAGTCTCTCTCTCTTCTCTCTATTTATTCTTATTTTTTTACTTTATATTTCATAACATCTTTTAATTTTTTTATTTATTTTAAATATTTAAGCCCTACAATTTATAAAAAGAAAATAATAGTCTAATACAAGACTACATAAATAATTTAAAATAAAACATCAAACTTAAATGGGTAACATCATCGATTTAAAACATATAAAGTTAAATGGCTAACATTAACACCCTGCCTTAACCAAGTGAAAATTGACTATTTGGTCTATAGGGTGTTAATCTTAGAGCTCGTTTGGATAGGTTAAAAAATGGCTTTTAAAAAGTTCTTTAAAAGTGCTGAACTTATTTTAAAAATACGTAGTTACATGTTTGGATAAAAGTGCTGAAACTAACAAAAAAGTTATTGATGTATTGTAAGACCCCGCAAAGTCCTATTTCAGTCCTACATAGCATACCAAAAGAGGTCCCAGACTTAAAAACTTTCAGCGAAGTGTTAAGACTTAGAATTATTTTTAGCCTTCGTAATTAGATGATCTCATTTTTGATCTTTACGACCTTAGAATGTCGATTTTTTAGTTGATTCATGATCAGGGATGTCAATACGTCATGTTGGGTGAGTTTTGGGATTTTCAAACTTCATTTGAGTCACGTTTGGAAGACCAAAATAGCAATCCAACGTGATCTTGATGCATTGCGTTGGGTATCGTTGTCCCTATCGATGCAACACATTGGCTACTACGTCAATGCCATCAATGCGGTACGTCGGGTATCGCATCACGGGCAGTTTTTGTCTGTTAAATTATGAGTTTTCAAGGGTATTTAGGTCCTTTTCCCCTCACCCAATTAAGCTAAAACACGAAGTTAAGGATCCAAAGTGACAAAATATGCTCATTATCTCACACAATACTTTTAAGAACAAGCCCTATTTTTATCAAGCTCAAGTCCAAGTTCCAAGAAAATCCTCCATAATTGCCATGAAATTAACAAGTAAGGTATGTTAGATGTTAATCCTTGGATTTTCTTCCTCCATTGGAGTTTAAGAACCCTTTTTAAAACTACAAGTTTTCATATTCATGATTTACATGTGCCAAATTCGATTGTATTCATGTTTATATTGTTGTATGGGTTTCAATTCAAGATTTAACTATAGTTTCCATGAACATAAAGTAGCATGTATGTTGTTTGATGTAATTCCCATGTTAAAAACCTTGAGATTTGCAAGTTAAGTTGTAGTCATGATGCTTAAGTGGTTCATTATCATGTGTATTAATTATGCTCCCCCAAGTGTTTGATTGAATGTCCATGTGAACTAAATAGTGAAATCATGACATGTTATCATGTGTTCTCATTCATGTACAAGTTTATGACCTACAAGTGTTTGATAAAATGTCCCAGTGAATGAATTGTGAACAATTGATTATTGCTATGCTTTCAAGATTTATTATGTTTTATTATTGATGCTATCGAGTCCTGGAGGTATTTATTATCCGAAATCTAGCTGTTTATTTAGTTGTAGTAGTTATAGAATTGTCCTAGTAAAGGTCAAGAACTGTAGTACTCAGTCAGTTAACAAAACTCAGTGAACTCAGTCCAATTCAATCTTTCAGCGGAACTCAGTGAACTCAGTTCAGTTCAGTTAATCAACACGGTTAGTGTCAGTTTAGTCAAGCCTAGTACATTCTAGTGATCAGTTCAGTGTTGATTTAGTTTGGAGTAGGATTCAACACCGAGCAAACCCAGGGATGGGGACATTCTTGCCAATAGAGGGTTTGACCCTTAGTAGCAGTCCCTGTGTTACAGAACTACGTAGCCAGCGTAGGGTAAGTCATCATCCTGCCAAACAAAGGTTGATGCAATCATATATATATATATATATATATATATTATAAGTCTTCCTGCTAGATTAGGGTTGACACAACCTTGTTAGTATCCCCTGGCAAGGTGCTAACACTCTCCAACTGTGGTCACAGATTAGACCCTAACTCAGTCTATAATCAAGGTATGTCAGTTAGATGAACACTCCCACAATTACATTTTTGGTCTCAGTTTTCAGTAAAGAACTCAGCCAATTCTACAGAACCATGGTTATCAATTACCAGTTACTCAGCCAAATTCAGTTTCATTATAATCTCGGATACATGATGTATATCTACATGCACAGTATTGCATGTCCAGTATGTTTAACAGTTACAATTTTATATGTACTCTTATCCAGTTTATGAATTTCATTCAATTAGTTATCATTTCATGAATATGAACCCATGTATATTAGCCTTACCCCATTTTACATACCAGTACATTTAAAGTATTGAAGCATACTCTTTTTTTATGCTGTGATGTCTCATATCATAAGTTTAGAAAAATAGGTTCCTTATCATACTTAGCAGCTTAGGATATCAGCGGCAGATTCATTAGTGAGTCTTTATCCATTGAGGATATTATTTTATTTCTGTATTTCAGCAGATTTAGTATGTTCAGCAGTCAGAGTTAGTTGGGGACTTGTTCCATCAACTCCATATTTAGACAGTTAGGGGCTTTCAGACTAGATTACTTCAGAAAGATGTTTAGTATTTTTAGTATTATTATTAGTATTCAGTATTTATTCTCAGTTTATGAACCTCATGGTATTTTCAGCCTAACTTTTGAATATATTTTTAGTATTATTATTCAGTGCTCATAGAAGGTACCAATCATGTGTTACCTTGTGATCCTTCGGGGTCGTAAGAACTGTGTGACACCCAGGATGTAGTCTTGGGGTGTTACAAAATTAGTATTAGAGCCTAAAATTCTAAAGAGTCCTACAGAATTTGAAATCTGCTTCAAGTAGAGTCTTGTGCATGGGTGTGAATCTTGCTACACTTATGGACAAGGTTATGGGACATTTTTAGGAAAAGTTTCCCTTCTTTCTGTATTCATGTCGTGCGAGTGTGCATGAGCTCAAGTTAAAATCTCTATCTAATCTAATTTTTCCTTCTATTTATAGAACATGCCTCCCAAAAAGATCAACAAAAGAAGAACTGGAAACAGCTAGCACCTCCGCCCATTCAGGAAGATCCCCTGAATAAGCATGTTTCTCACACAGAATTCAGAGCAATTTTCACCACTCTAGCTCATTCTATAGCAGCCTAGAATGAACGCCCAGCTACTGTTCAGGACAACCAGTGGCCAATACTACTGTAGCTAGAATTTGGTACTTCACCCAAATGAATTCTCCTTCGTTTCCAGGTCTAAGTCTGAAGAGGAACCACAGGAATTCCTCAACATGGTGCAGAAGGTAATATATATTATGGGGGTAACCACTAGTAAGAGTGTTGTGTTAGCTACCTATCAGTTATAATATGTGACTCATATATGGTTTAAGTAGTGAAAGGTAGATAGAGCCACAGATGCAGGGCCTATAGAATGGGAGGAGTTTGCTACTGCCTTTTTAAATAGTTTTTTCCTGATAGATTTGAGGAAAGCTAAGGTGTTAGAGTTCATTAAGCTGAAGCAGGGAAACATGAGTATGAAAGAGTATTCCTTCAAGTTAACTCAGTTGGATAGGTATGCTCCTTATGTGGTAGCTGATAGCAGATCTAAGATAAGTAAGTTTATGTCTGGAGTGTCTGACAGTGTGGTCAAGGAGTGTAGGACCACAATGCTGATTAAGAAGATGGATTTTGCTAGGTTGATGTCTATGCTCAACATATAGATGAGACGAAAACTAAGGAAAAAGAGAGGGAGAATAAGAGGGCTAGAACAGGTAGCTTCAACTTTACTCAACCTAAGTCAGAGGGAGCTAATCGTCCTCAGCTTCACCCAAAATAATTAGTTCTGGCTTTGTCCTCAGGCAGTGCTCCGGTGCCTAAATTCAGAAATGGTAATAAGGATAGGGCGCTAGGCTCTAAATCTCAGGGTAGTGTTAGCAGTGCCCGAACTAGTCCTCTTTATCAGAAATATGGCAGAAACCATCAGGATGTATGTAGAGCTGGTAGCCATGTATGTTTTGGGTATAGTAAACATGGTCATAGGATCAGAGAGTGTCCTCAAGTGGGTTCATAGAGTCAGCATAATCATCTCCCAGCTCAGTCCGATCGCTCGTCTCAGCAGGGTACCGCTTCTAGTGCCACTAGTGGGAAACGCCCAAATAGGATCTATGTACTTCAGTTCCAATAAGATCAAGAAAGTTCTCCTGATGTGGTCACTAGTACATAACAAATTTACCATTTACATGTTTATGCTTTGCTAGATCTAGGAGCTTTTTTGTCCTTTGTAACTCCTTATATAGCTGTTGACTTTGGAGTCAGTCTCAAAATCCTAGCAGAGCCTTTCTAAGTCTCTACCCCAGTGGGTAAGTCATAGCCTGGTGGGTATACAGAAGCTGTTCGGTTATGGTGTCTCAGAAATTACTTCAACAGACTTAGTAGAGTTGGAGATGATAGATTTTGACGTCATTCTCTGCATGGATTGGCTTCAGTCATGCTATGCTTCAGTTGAATGTAGAAATAGAGTTGTCTATTTTCAGTTCCCGAATAAAGCTATCCTAAAATGGAGGGGTAGTACTTCAGCACTTAGGGGTCAGCTTATTTCATACATTAGAGCGAGAAAAATAATATCCATGGGGTGTGTTTATCATCTCGTTCGAGTTAAAGATTCTAGTTTTGAGAATCATAATCTTTAGTTAGTTCCAGTCACAAGTGAATTTCCAAATGTGTTTCCAAAAGATCTTCTTGGAGTTCCTCCCGAAAGAAAAATTGACTTTGAAATAGACTTTCTTCTAGATACTCAGCCCATCTCTATTTTGCCATACAGAATGGCTCTAGCTGAACTTAAAAAGTTAAAGAAACAGTTGAAGGATCTCATAAATGAGGGATTATCAGGCCCAACGTCTCCCCGTAGGGTGCACCAGTTCTATTCGTGCGAAAAAAAGATGGTTTTCTCAGAATGTATATTGACTATCGTCAGTTGAACAAAGTCACCATCAAGAACAAGTATCCACTTCCTAGAATCGATGACTTGTTTGACCAACTATAGGGTACCAGTTACCTCTCTAAGATAGACCTCAAATCAGGCTATCATCAGCTCAAAGTCAAAGAATATGACATTCTAAAAATACTTTCAAAACTCAGTATGGTCACTTAAAATTCCTAGTCATGTCATTTGGTCTTAACAATGCCCCAGTAGCTTTTATGGACTTGATGAACCGTGTGTTAAAGTAGTACTTGGACATGTTCGTCATAGTCATTATTGATGACATTTTTGTCTACTCCCACAGTGAAAACGATCATACAAACCATCTCAGAATAGTACTATAGACTCTCAGAGACCATCAGTTGTTTGCCAAATTTAGTAATTACGAGTTTTGGCTAAGGTTAGTAGCTTTCCTTGGTCATATCATTTCTGTTTTTGGCATTAGAGTTGATTCTCAAAAGACCAAAGTAATGAGAAACTGACCTAGACCCATCTCTCCATTAGATATCAGGAGTTTCTTAGGTTTGGCTAGCTATTATCGATGGGTTGTTGAAGGATTTTTGTCTATTGCATCCCCCATGTCCAGATTGACTCAGAAGAAAGTCAAGTTCCAGTGGTCAGATTCTTATAGGAAGAGTTTTCAGGAGTTGAAGACTCGACTCACTACAACCCAATTTTGACTTTGCTCGATGGTTCAGATGGATTTGTTGTGTATTTTGATACTTTTAGAGTTGGTTTGGGGTGTGTTTTGATATAGAGGGGTAAGGTTGTTGCTTATGCCTCTAGACAGCTTAAGCCCCATGAAAAGAGTTACCCCACCCATGATCTTGAGTTAGCAGCTGTTGTGTTTACCTTAAAGATTTGGAGGCACTATTTGTATGGGGTGCATATTGATGTGTTTACAGATCACAAAAGCATGCAGTATATGTTTTTGCAGAAAGACTTAAACCTATGTCAAAGAAGGTGGTTAGATTTGTTAAAGAATTATGACATAAGTATTATGTATCACTTGGGCAATGCTAATTAGTGGCTGATGCTCTCAGTAGATTGTCCATGGGTAGTGTTGCCCATGTTGAGGATGGTAAGAAGAAGTTAGCTCAAGAAGTTCATCATCTTGGCAGACTAGGTGTCCATGTGGTAGATTCGGCCGAGGGTAGTGTTTGGGTGTAGAATGGTTTAGAATCCTCTTTTGTTTCCTAAGTAAAAGAAAAGCAGGACAGGGATCCTAGTTTAGTTAAGCCGAAAGAGTCAGTCAGAGACCAAAAGGTAGAGGTTTTCTCCCAAGGGGAATATGGTGTGTTACATTACCAGGGTAGGCTTTGTGTGCCATGTGTGGATGGTGTGGGATAGTGGATTCTTACAGAAGTGCATGGTATGTGTTACTCGATTCATCCAGGGGACACTAAGATGTACCACAACTTGCAGGAAGTCTATTGGTGGAGTAGGATGAAGAGAGACATTGCAAAGTTTGTGGCTAAGTGTTCTACGTGTCAGCAGGTAAAGATTGAGCACCAAAAGCCTAGTGGTTCCATGTAGGAGTTCAGTATTCCCACATGAAAGTAAGAAGAAGTGAACATGGTCTTCATGATGGGTTTGCCTCGTACTTATTATTAGCATGATTCAATTTGGATCATTGTGGACAGGATGACCAAATCAGCCTATTTCTTACCAGTTCATACCTCTTACTCAGTTGAGGACTATGCAAGGATCTATATCAGAGAGTTGGTAAGGTTAGACGGTGTCCCATTGTCCATTATTCCAGATAGAGGTACCCAGTTCACCTTTTATTTTTGGAATGCCTTCTAAAAAGGTCTTGGTACCCAAGTTCACCTCAGTATAACCTTTCACCTTTAGACAGATGGTCAAACAGAAAGGACCATTTATACTTTTGAAGATATGTTGAGAGCATATGTTGTTGACTTTAAGGGCAGTTGGGATGACGACTCTAGTCTGAAAAACCTCTAATTGAATTGACTTGAAACAAAGTTAATGGGATAAGATCCTAACTAACTCCGACTATAAAAATACTAAATCTACTGTAAAAAAATAAAAGAATATCCTCGATGGATGAGGACTCACTACTGAATCTGAAACTGCTAACTGAGTCTGAATCTGTCTATGCACAGTCACAAACCTGAGCATCTGAACCAATGATATGAAACATCATAGCACAAAGAAAGAGTATACGCCAGTACGTGGAATGTACTGGTATGCTAGATGAGGTAAGGGTGAATGCAAGGGTTCATATGCATGAACAATAAATGATTGAAATGATATAGAGTAACTAAACATGAGAGTACATGGATAATCTAAAGCTGCTATAAATACTGAGTATGCAATACTGTGCATATATGTATACTGTATCTGAGCTCTTATAAAGCTAAGTACTGAGTTCTGATACTGAGTAATGAATAATTTGAGATTACTGATACTGATTGACTGTATCTGACAGTCCTAATTCTATAGAACCTAACTGAGCTCTATTCTTCAAACTGAGACTGTGAAAGGTAATCATCTAACGATATGCCCCTTTTCTAAAAGGAATTAGGGTCCAATATGTAACCCTAGTTGGAAGGGTGTCAGTACCGTACCACAAGTAAAGACACTGAAGAGTCACCCTCTACTGGCAGGTGCCCTAAACGAGAATGGTGGTACCTTCTACTGGTAGGTAAAGAACCTTATCAACCCTCGACTGGCAGGTTGATATCTCAACCTACACTGGCTACGTAGTTCTGGAATACTAGTATTGCTTCTAAGGATCACACCCTCTACTGGCAGGTAAGCCCCCATCCTTGGGTTCACTCGGTCTTGAATCCTACTCCCTATTGAAAGACACTGAACTGAGCATACTGAACTGGATTGGATTGAGACTTAGTCTACTGAGTTTTCCTGAGTTCTATAACTGATTGAGTTCTACTGAGTTCTAAAAATGACCGAGAGTACTACTGATCATGACATGACCAATACTATTCTGTAACTGACACTGGCTCTAGGTAAACAACTAAATTGTTGGGTATTAAATACCCCCAGGACTCGATAACATGAAAAGTAAAGCATAGCATTATCTTGAAAACATAATAATAGCTACTTGATCACAATCCACTCATTGGAACATTTTAGCAACCACTTGTAATGCATTTACTCATACATGAATGAAGAATACATGCTATCATGTTATAATGGCATTATTTTATTCACATAGGCATTTTATCAAACTTATGGGGAGCATGCTTAGATCATACAATAATCAACTCATATAGTTATCCTGGCTACATAAATCACTTGAAAATTGAAGGGTTTATCAGGAAGATCATGTAATTCAACACATAAAATGATTAATTTCATAAAATCTTGTAATTCAATCATGAACTAAAACCCAACAATAAAATGAACATGTATTCAATTTAATTCAGGCACGGAAGTTCATAATTCAGTAATCTTGTAGTTTGAAAATGGATTCGTGGACTCTATGGGTGAAAGGAACCCATTGATGAACACCTAACATACCTTGGAAAGTTAATTCTTAAAGGTGCTTGAAGAAATTCTTGAGTTTTGAACTTGATTCTTGAAGCCAGGGTTTGTTAATTGAGAAGGAGAGCTTGTTGATTTGGGAAAAAGTCAATAAACAAATGGTTTAAGACATTTTTAGAGCTTTAATCTCACACCTGGGCGGAATAAAATTATAGGAAAAGACTAATTTAATCCTGGCCGAAACATTTATTTTTCATCAAAATTTTCCGATTTGAGCCCTTGGCGCGACATGCCATGATCATGTCGGGCCACTAGAAATTGCCAACTGGGAATGTGGCTGATGGCGGATGCAGTGGTATCACGTTTCCACCTTGGATACAACCTGGAAGTTCACCGCAATGCGGTGGGATCGCGTTGGTGCATTGGAAATTGATAAATGTGAAAATAAGCTATGCCGCGATGCACAGGTATTGCGGTACCTCACTGGAAACGGACAATTGCCATTTTGACCTACTGCACGATGCGCTACTGGCCTGAATGACCTTGTCTAATGACTGAAAATTAAAATAGCCATTATTTCTTACCCGGTTATCGGATTTAGTCAAATTTTATATCGTTGGAAAGATAATTCAATTTCCTATGTAATGGCAGACTCTAGACTGAAAAAATACTGAGTATTTCAAAAATTTTATATTGGATAACTCATGGACTGAGAGTTAATCTTAAGCTAAGGAAATACAGGGTATTACAATTTCTGCCCCTTGGGAACATTCATCCCTGAATGAGACTGATTAAGCTGAGACACTGATAGACTGAGTTTACACACATATCATGCATATCTGATATATGACTACATAACTAAACTACCGACAAACTGACCTCTTACACTGAACATGCATATATGATGCATGGAATACATGACTAAAGCTACTGATAAACTGGGTTTTCATACTGAACATGCATATCTGATGCATGAGTACATGACTGAACTGATACATGATTGCATGACTGAATATACAACGGTAATGGATACCAAGTTTATAATCATATCTGAGCATGAAACAGAGTTAATCTAAGAGAGGTTGTTACCTCAAGCTGAGAATAGTGATGACCCAGAGATCCTTTACTGAACATACATGAACGGGAACATCAGAACACAACTGAGTCTGAAATATAATACATGATCTGAATATCATGAACTGTACTGATTTCCTTGAATATATGCCATGAAATGGAAATGGTCATATGATGGAGATTGAAGTGAGAGGGTCAATTTATGATTACCCTCTACCCTAAATTAGATTCGTTACGTGAAGAGAAACTGGGAGGTTTAGGACATGAAAGCTCAGGGGCTATAGTGCATCTTCTCCTTAGGACATTATGTCTCTCGAAGAATGCTGACTTGGCTAAGATACTGAGGAGAAGCTGAGATGATGCATGGGGCACCTGCGCACTAAACCGTTATTGAATACCAGGGATCTGAAACTGAGGCATGACACATGAACCGAGTTGAACTCGCAACTACATGGTTGCTCCATCTTGGAAAAGTTATATTCATGAGATTTCAAATAGTGAGACTAGATGGAAAGATGGGAAACCTAACCATATGAACTTGACCGCCTGACTATTAAACTAAATGGTTGGCTTTATGGACTAAGTCATGCTAAAAACTTATAATTGACTGGAGCATTTCTTTGACACCCTTTCTACAGAGTTCTAGTGACTTTAGGGAGCAATAAATCTTGGCATGGACTGAATAAAACATCTAAATAAAAAATCACATCCTGGCTAAAATTCTGTAATATGAGGCGAAGCCAACGAAACATTATTTATGATAGAGTGACTATTCCAAACCTAGACACGTTCCTCGAATACTCTCTCAACTATGCTCTCCACCTTAGTACGACGCTTCACCTGAGACTATTGAAAATATTCACATAGGCGCTGAGTATGAATGTATAAAATATTAACTTATCTGATTAACTGAATGGCTAATAGCTGAATACTAGTCATGTAAGAGTGCACTATACTTAGTCTGGACTGAAACTATAGGGTATAGTATTATGCATATAAGGTAAGGGTTGACTGAGCAACATGAGATACTGAGCACATATGTGTGTAAACTGTATTATTCGAGAATGCTGGACCAAGCATCTAACATGATCCTGGAATACTGGTAACTGAATAACTGGTAACTGTACGCTATGGTCAGGAAAACCTGGGACGGCACTGAGTTTTTGAACCAAAAGTTGAACTGAGACTGTAATTGAGTTTTGATAACTACGGGTAGAGACAGACATGAATCAAGGATCTAATTAGACACTCACACTTTGCATTTTCCCAACTTCTCATCTCATGAAAAAAAAATCTTCTTTCCCTCTTAAGCAACTAAATACAACTCCTTGCTAGTCATTTACTTGTACACTAACTCGAATTTCAAGCCTATATTTATAACTACAGCCTCGTGTAAAACAAATATGCAAACATCTTTCTTTAACATGAAACATTTACTCTCTCCCATCTAAGTAATCGGTCATAACTACATCATTTCATAGGGAGAGTTCACTGAAGGGTTAAATCATGAGAACCTGAAGCATGTATGAATACTATACCAAACTCAACACTTAACTGATACCAGAGGAATATAATATTAATATCATGGATTTATCAATAGATCTAAATTGAGGATATACATGACATAATTTGAGTTTAGCCGATCGTTAGGAGCGTAGCGTAAGTCATGGGAACTGGGCATACTGTAAAGCATGACATGAGTACATGAGTCATGAGCTGCATGACCTGAGTCTGGAGTTTCTGTGTTCATGGAACATGATTCATAACACTTAGTGAACCAGATCTTCTTATACAAGGAACTGTAAGTGTACTTGATTTCCTTGGTAACATACACGAATATGAGCTATGTTAATAGAGCTAACGCGTAAGACATGAATAAATATCATGGGAACTGATGGGTTTTGAGAGTTTGAAGCATGGTTTTGAGATGATCTATGTGATAATTCTCTCTAAGAGAATCGACAAGAATGTCATCAATGAAGACTATAATGAACATGTCCAAGTACTGCTTGAACACGCGATTCATTAAGTCCCTGAAAGCTGCTGGGGCATTAGTAATACCAAAGGACATGACTAGAAACTCAAAGTGACGATACCGGGTTCTAAAGGCTATTTTTGGAATGTCACATTCCCTGACTCTGAGCTGATGATAGCCTGATCTGAGGTCTATCTTAGAAAAGTAACTAGCACGCTGAAGATGGTCAAACAATTCATAGATTCTAGGAAGTTGGTAGTTATTCTTGACTGTGACTTTGTTCAACTAACGGTAATATGTACACATTCTAAGGGAATCGTCTTTCTTAAGTACGAATAAGACTAGTGCGCCCCACGGGGAAATACTGGGTCTGATGAATCCCTTATCTATGATATCCTTGAACTATTTTTTAACTCCTTGAATTCAGCTGGATCCATTCTGTATGGCGGAATAGAAATGGGCTGAGTATCTATAAGAAGATCTATTCCAAAGTCGATTTCCTTGACGGGAGGAACTCTAAGAAGACTTTCGGGAAACATATCTGAGAATTGGTTCACTACTAGGACTGACTTAAGACGGGGAATTCCTAAACTAGAGTCCTTTACTTGCACAAGATAATAGACATATCCCTTATATATCATTTTTCTCGCTCTAAGGTATGAAATTAACTGACCCTTAAGCGCTGTATTACTACCCCTCCATTCAAGGACTGGTTCATTTGGAAACTGCAAATGAACGATTCAGTTTCTACAATCAATAGAGGTATAGCATGAATGGGACCAATCCATGACAAGAATGACATCAAAATCTGTCATTTCTAATCTTTCTAAGTCTGCTAAAGTGACTTTCTGAGATATCCAAATCGGATAGTTCCTGTATAACCGTCGGGCTATGATAGACTGACCTATTAGGGTAGAGACTGAGAATGGTTCTGTTAAGTCTTTTGGTTTGACTTTAAAGTTGACTGCTATGTAAAGAGTTACAAAAGACAGAGAAGCTTCTGAATCTAATAAGGCATAAACATATAAATAGAGGATCTGTAACATACCAGTGACCACATCAGGAGGACTTTCCCGATCTTACCTAGACTGAGGTGCATTGAGTTTGTTTGGGAGTTGCCCACTGGTGGAACTGGAAGTGGCACCCTGCTGATTTGAGCGACTAGACTGAGCTGAAGAATGGATGGACTGACTCTGTTGGTGCAAATCCTTTCCCTTCTGAGCCAATACTCTACACTCCCGCATCCTGTGGCCTGGCTTACCACATCTAAAACATACATCACTGCCAACTTTACACACTCCTTTAAGGTTCTTACCACATTCTCCACAAAGCGAATGGGTGTGACCACTGCTCATACTACCTTGGGTTTTAGAGCCTGGCGCCCCATCCTGACGGTCATTTCTGGACTTTGGTACTGGCACCCTGACTAAAAGTGGAACTAAAGATGAGGATCTCTGACGAAACTGTGAGCGGTTACTACCCCTTGATCTTGGCTTAGAATTGATTGTTCTAGCCCTCTTATTCTTCCTATGCTCCCCTCCCTTACTGTGCTGAGTGGAAGTCAAATGCCTAGATAGGACAACAGTCTATAAATTGTTCTGAGAAACTACTGAATAGGCTAAGGTAGTGAAAGTAGCTCTAAATTTAGCATGAGAGGCATAGTCATACAAGGGATCTGCCTGAATAGGCCGAGGGGTTGACTGGTTTTCATTACTTCTTCCATTAGCTTCTCTAGGAGGCATGTCTTGGAAGCATAAGGAAGGGAGATGCTACATGGTGCTTACGACCCCGAAGGTCCATAAGCCAACCCATGACTGATATCTGCTGTGAGAACTGGAAATATGATACTGTAATAATGCAGAAAAATAGGCTGAAATACCATAAGGTTCAAAACTAAAATAGGGATAGAATATAACATCAGCTATAATATCTGTAAAATAGTATGCTATCTGAAAAACCTCTAACTAAACTTTCTAGAAATGGAGTTGATGGGACAAGCCCCCAACTAACTCGAACTACTAAAATACTTAATCTACTATAATAATGAAATAAAAGAATATCCTCGATGGATGAGGACTCACTACTAAATCTGAAACTGCTAATTGAGTCTGAATCTATCTATGCATGGTCAGGAACCAGAGTGTCCCAACCTATGATATGAGACATCATAACACAAAAAAAGAGTATATGATAGTACATGGAATGTACTGGTATTCTAGATGAGGTAAGGCTGAATTCAAGGGTTCATATGCATGAACAATAACTGGCTGAAATGATATAGAGTAATTGAACTTGAGAGTGCATGGATAATCTAAAACTACTATAAATACTGAGTATATAATACTGTAAATATATGTATACTTTAGCAGAGCTTTTCTAAAGATAAGTACTGAGTTCTGATACTGAGTAATGGATAATCTGAGACTACTGATACTGACTGACTGTATTTGACAGTACTGATTCAGTAGAACTGAACTGAGCTCTATTTTGATGACTGAAACTGAGACTATGGGAGGTAATCATCTAATTGACAAGCCCCTTTTCTTAATAGAATTGGGGTCCAACTTGTAACCCAGTTTGAAGGGTGTCAGTTCCGTGCCACGGGTAAAGACACTAAAGGGTCACCCTCTACTGGAAGGTACCCTAAATAAGAATGGTGGTACCCTCTACTGGCAGGTAAAGAACCTCATCAACACTCAACTAGCAGGTTGATGTCTCAGCCTATGCTAGCTACGTAGTTCTGGAACGGAAGGATTGCTTCTAAGGATCACACCCTCTACTGACAGGTGAGCCCCCATTCTTGGGATCACTCGGTATTGAATCCTACTCCCAACTGAAAGGCACTGAACTGAGCATACTGAACTGGACTGGAATGAGACTGAGTTTACAGAGTTTTCCTGAGTTCGGTAACTGACTGAGTTCTACTAAGTTCTATAATCTACTGAGAGTACTACTAGTCATGACATTACCGATACTATTTTGTAACTGAGACTGGCTCTAGGTAAACAACTAAATTATCGGGTATTAAATACCCCCAACACTCGATAACATGAAAAGTAAAGCATAGCATAATCTTGAAAACATAATAATGGCTACTTGATCATAATCCATTCATTGGGACATTTTAGAAAACACTTGTAATGCATTTACTCATACATGAATGAGAATACATGCTATTATATTATAATGGCACTATTTCATTTACATAGGTATTTTATCAAACACATGGGGAGCATGCTTAGATCATACAATAATCAACACATATAGTTAATGGCTACATAAATCACATGAAAATTTAAGGGTTTATCATGAAGATCATGTAATTCAACACATAAAACGATTAATTTCATAAAAGCTTGTAATTCAATCATGAACTAAAACCCAACAATAACATAAACATGAATTCAATTTAATTCAAGCATGGAAGTTAATAATTCAACAATCTTGTAGTTTGAAAATGGATTTGTGGACTCTATAGGTTAAAGGAACCCATAGATGAACACCTAACATATATTGGAAAGTTAATTCTTGAAGGTGCTTGAGGAAATTTTTGAGTTTTGACCTTGATCCTTGAAGCTAGGGTTTGTTAATTGAGAAAGAAAGCTTGTTGATTTGGTGAAAATTTAATAAATAGATGGTTTAAAATGTTTTTAGGGCTTTAATCTCACACTTGGGCGTAATAAAATCATAGGAAAAGACTAATTTAACCCTGGGCGAAACATTTATTTTTCATCAAAATTTTCCTATTCGGGCCATAGGCACGACACGCCATGATCGCGTCGGGCCACTGGAAATTGCCAACTGGGAATATGGCTGGTGGCTTGACACAGTGGTATCTCATTGCCACCTTAGATAGACATAGAAGTTCACTGTGATGCGGTGGGATCGTGTTGGTACACTGGAAATTGACAAATGTGAAAATAAGTTATGGCGCAGTGCGCCGGTATCGCGGTACCTCACTGGAAACTGACAATTGCCATTTTGACATACTCCGCGATGCGTTACTGGCCTAAATGACGGTGTTTAACAACTAAAACTTAAAATAGCAATAACTTTTTACCCAGTTATCGGATTTAGGCAAATTTTATATCGTTGGAAAGCTAATTCAATTTCCTACGCAATAACAGACTCGAAACTAAAAAATTCTGAGTATTTCAAAAATTTTATATTGGATAACTCATGGATTGAGAGTTAATCTTAAGCTAAGGAAATACGGGGTATTACATTATGGAATGTGTCGACCCGATCCAGGGCCTGGCCATGACGGGTACCTCAAGTCCCACGTAAAGCAGAGATCACCCCTTCACCTAACCTAGTCAGCTCAACAACCTCAAGTGTCGGATGAATTCTGAACATATAATAAGATAGTGCAAAACAAGACTAATCATAACTCATGAACTATCTAAAGTAGTTCACCAAAACAACACACCTAAGTCCAAAGTAATCCAACAAAGCCTCTGCAAATCTAAAGTTAATAAAATATCAGTACATGCCCCCAATAATAGCCAAAACCAACATCTAAACAAGTCTAAGACATAAAATATAAAGACTATGAAATGAAGCCTTCCAAAGTATGGAAGCTCACCACTTCAATATCTACTCAAGAACTGCTCTAGCACATGATCACTGCACAGGTAAAGTAGAATAAGTTTTGGGACCTTCATCACGTGAGGATACAATGTCCAAAAACGGCTAGCATTTGGAGTGCTAGCATGTTACTCAGGGATAGAAGAAATAAAATAATGCCATCATTCAAAACCAAGTCAAATAACCATATGCTATCACACACACACATATATACATATATATATATATATTGTGTAGGGATAGTGAACAAGGTTTAGCTTGAACTTTGAAAACCTTAACCTGGGCTTTGTAGCATAACCGTAAATTAGCATGGTACCCACGAGCTGTATTAGCCTAGCCCTCCCCTAGCTGTAATGGCTGTAGTGTGTGAAGTAACATGAACTAGAGAATATCAATATCCGTATATGCCTTTATGGGGGACTTAAACCTCCTGGCATAGTCAAGGTAACTTAAGCACCAATGTATACAATATTAGGGACTTGAACCTCCAATTTACATATCCATTTAGGGGACTCGAATCTCCCGGTCATATAGACACTCATACCGACTAGCGCAGTATCCAATGTTAGTTCTTTAGACCCCACTTCCATGGCCCGGCTACACATCCCCCTTTAAATCCCAATTTCTACTCTTACCTTTAAGATAGAAAAAAACATGCCAAGGAATTCATAATTCACCATCGACAAGGATAGAAAACAAATAGGTTAACAGCAACACATACCTCATGCACTTCTGATCTTCATGTCCTCCTCGGCTTCCCAAGTAGCTTCCTCGGACTTTTGGTTCCGCCATAGAACCTTCATCTAAGCCACATCTTTCATTCGTAACCAACAAACTTGCCGATCTAAGATTCTCACCGGGACGTCCTTATAGTACAAAGAATCCAAAATACCAATGTTCTCCAAGGGAATAAACAATGAAGGATCACCTATGCATTTCCGCAACATAGACACATGGAATACCGAATGAATGGAACTTATGCTAGAGGGCAAATCCAAATCATGCGCAATATTTTCAACCCTTCTTAATACCACATATGAGCCAACATACAAGGGATTGAGGTTCCCCTTCTTCCTAAATCGTATCACTCCCTTCATGAGAGACACCTTTAAGAACATCCAAACTCCATCGTCAAATCCCAAATCCCTTTACCTCACATCCAAGTGGTCTTAAGCCTATCCTGAATTACCTTCACCTTTTCCATAGCTTCGTGAACCATGTTCGGGCCAAACATTTCTGCTTCACGAAACTCAAACAACCCAATAGGAAATATACACCTCCTACCATGTAATGCATCAAACAGGGCCATACCAATGCTAGAATGGTAACTATTGTTATAAGCAAACTCAATCAAAAGACAATGGTCGAATAAACTACCACCATAGTCAATCACAAAGGCTCATAGCATATCCTCCAAAGTTTGAATAGTCCTTTTAGCTTGCCCATCTGATCATGGGAGAAAAGTTATACTATGAATAACTTTAGTATGCAAATCATGCTGGAACGAGCACCAGAAATACACTGAAAACTGAGTACCACAATCCAATATAATCAATAGAGGCGCACCATGCAATCTTACCACTTCCTAAAGGAACAACTTTTTATAGTCCACAGTCGAATAAGTAGTCCTCACTGGCAAGAAGTGAGTAGACTTAGTCATCCTATCCATGATGATCCAATGGAGTCACACTGATTTCGCGACTGCAAAAGGCCGGTAATGAAATCCATATTAATTATCTTCTATTTCCATACTATTAGTTTAATCTCTTAGAGTATCCTATCGGGCCTCAAGTGATCTACCTTCACTTGTTGACACACCATACACTTAGCCACATAGTTCGCTATATCCCATTTCATATTATTCCCCTAATACATATCCTTAAGGCTATGATACATCTTAGTTGATTTGGTATGAACCGTCGTCCATGACTCATGGGCCTCAGCAAAAATCCTACCTCGCAATCAGTGAACATCGGAAACACACAATCTCCTTTGGTACCTCAAGATACCATCACCTTCGGTCTTGAAAGACATAACTTTCTGCTTACCCATATCAGTTTTAATCTTTATCAAGAGAGGATCCAACACCTGCTTTTTTTTTATTTTCAAACAAAGAGAGAATTGCACCACCTGCTTCACAAACACACCACCAAGCTTAGAGTCCAAGAGACGAACTCCAAGATTAGAAAATCGGTGAATGTCCTTCTCCAATTCCTGCTTATCCTCATCCACGTGAGCTAGACTCATCATAGATAACCTGCTAAGAGCATCAACAACTATATTAGCTTTACCTAGATGGTAGTAAAGACTCATATTATAGTCCTTCAGTAACTCAAGTCACCTCCTTTACTTGAGATTAAGCTCTTACTGAGTGAACACATACTATAGGATCTGATGATAAGAAATGATATCAACATAGACCCCATACAAATAATGATGCAATATTTTCAATGTGAACACCATAGCCAAAAGCTCCAAGTCATGGGTCAGATAATTCTTCTCATGAACCTTTAACTATATAGAGGCATAAGCAACCACCATATCAAGTTGAATCAATACACAACCCAATCCAACTCGGGATGCATCACAATAGACCACAAATCCCTCTATACCCTCAGGTAGAATCAAGACTAGAGCTGAAGTCAACTTATTCTTTAACTTTTCAAAACTACCCTTGCAAGTATCAGACCATAAGAACTTTACCTTCTTTTGAGTTAACTTGGTTAATAAAGCAGCAATAGCAGAGAAACTTTCTAAGAACCTCTTATAAAAATTGGCTAAATTCAACAAGCTTTGAATATCGGTTGAATTTATGGGACTAGGCCA
Organism: Capsicum annuum; assembly: GCF_002878395.1. Lineage (NCBI taxonomy): Eukaryota > Viridiplantae > Streptophyta > Magnoliopsida > Solanales > Solanaceae > Capsicum > Capsicum annuum. The sequence continues at coordinate 125,211,763 of NC_061115.1, read as the reverse complement.
CTTCTTAACCAAAATAACCTTCTAAGGATCTACCATGATACCTTAACTAGACAAATCATGACCCAGAAATGTAATAATGTTCAACCAAAATTCACATTTAGAGAATTTAGAATAAAACTACTCATCTTTCAAGGTTTGCAAAGTAATACAGAGGTGATCATCATGATCCACCTTACACAGACTATACCAAAGTATCATCAATGAAGACAATCATGAACAGATCCAAAAACTATTGGAAGACCCTATTCATCAAGTCCATGAATGCCAAAGGGGCATTGGTCAAGCTAAACGACATCACCAAGTCCTCAAAATACCCATATTGGGTACGGATAGTTGTCTTAGGGATATCTACCTCCCTAATCTTTAATTGATGATACCCAAACTGAAGATTAATCTTAGAGAAGAACTTAGCACCCTAGAGTTGATCAAGAAAACCATTTATCCTTGAAAGAGGGTACTTATTCCTTACCATTACCTTATTTAACTATCGCTAATCAATACACATCCGAAGGGAACCATCCTTCTTATGCATGAACAAGATAGGTGCACTCTACGGAGAAACACCAGGACAGATGAAACCCTTATCTAAAAGATACCTTAATTGCTCCTTAAGCTCCTTAAACTCAGTTGAAGCCATTCTATACAGGGGAATAGATTTTGGAAGAGTGTCAAAAATAAGATCAATACCGAAATCAATCTCCCTATCGGGAGGGACACCAGAATAATCATCAGAAAACACCTGCAAAAATTTATTTGCCACCAGGATAAAATACAAAGAAGGACCTTTTGAGTTAGAATCTTTAACTCGGACCAGATGATAGAGAAGTCCCTTTGAGATCAATCTCCAAGACTTAAGATATGATATGAAACTTTCCTTAGGAGCTAGGGAACCACTCTCCCACTTAATAATCGGCTAATTAGGAAATTAAGTATGACCTTCTGGGTCCAACCATCTAAAAATGCACAGCACAAGTGCAGCTAATCCATCTTTAATATGATATCAAATTGACTATGTCTAAATTTAACAAGTCTACTAGAGTTTCTCTACTACCAATAGATACCACACCCCTATAGAGTCTCTAACTAAGGTAGAAATAGCAAAAGGGTTTGATATATACTCGAGACCAAAATCAGAATGCATAGCCACAAATGGGGTCACATAAAAAAGAGTAGATCCTGGATCAAGCAACTAATACACATCAAAGGAAAAAAGTTACAATATAATAGTAATGAAATCGGGAGATTCCTGAGAGTCCTGATGAGAAGAAAGAGCATTCAATAAATTCCGATCAGTGCCGGTGCCAAAAAAAGAAGTAGGAAAAACACCCTTTGGTACAAAAGTTTATGAAGAGAAAACACGGACCTTATTAGCCCCAGAAGCAACCCTAGAAGGATAATCACACTGCATTTGGCCAATCTAACCACATATAAATTCTCTCCTTCTCACACTGACCATGGTGCGGCTGACCATAGAATCTACAAGGAGGATATGATAGAGCAGACTTAGCCCCACCAGTCTGAGATTAGGCACCTTATGTGCTATGCCTTCTACTGTGCTGAGAGAAATAATCACCCAATAACTTAGGGTAAGGATTACTAGTCGTAGATAAAGAACCAGAACTTTCCCACTTTTTCTTAGGCCACTTTCCCCAATTTCTACCACTCTGCTGCTGGCCTCTACCCTGATAAAAAAATTTAAACTTCTTACTTTACCTCTCACCAATATAGCCTGCTTCTTCTTTTCTTCCCCAACCTATTTTATATACACCACAAGTCAATAAATATCCATATATTTGTTCAACAAGGCAGCCTTACTCTCCAAAATCAACTCATGGGACAGCCTAGAAGCAAATTTATACATTCTAGACACCAACTAGGAGTTTACCTGGGCAACTGATGGAATTTCAAAGCGAACTCCTTGCTTGTCATTCTTTTTTGCTTCAAGTTAAAAAATTCCTCTGCTTCTATCTCTATCAACTTCTGAGGAAAGAAGCAATCCAAAAAGGCACTAGAAAAGTCATCCCATAATGTAGAGTCAGCATCACTTCCCTAAGATTATTCCCACTCTTCGTACCACTGGTATGCCATATCCTTTAACTGGTAGGCAGCGAACTCCACACTTTCAACATCAGACGTATGCATAATACAGAATATCTTCTCTATCTCATTAATAAAAGCTTGCGGATCTTTCTTAACCTTAAAACCAGTAAACACATGAGGGTTTAAAATCATGAGTTGTCCACCCTTTGTGGCCTCAGAAGACGGATTAACAGAAGCACCACGCTTAGAATGAGAAGCTACCAACTGAGCAAATATATGAATAGGCTGATGAAACTCAGCATTCTTCATATATGCCTGAGTAATTTTAGAAGGGATAGAGGGAACAGTTGAGTCTAGGAGGGAAATCAAGAACTGGACTCCTAGACCGGGTCTGCATCCTATAAGCAGGGCGTGTCCCATCAAAAGTGTCCCCAAGAGGAAAATTGGAGTTCCCATGAGCATCAGATTGTCTAGGATGCAAGATATGAAAAAGAGAGAAAATAGAAAAATAGAGAAATCCAAGACCTTAGACTCTACAGCTCAAAATAGAAAAATAAGAAAGGGAAACATTCCTAAATGTCTTGTAGACACTTTTTTTAAGTGTGGCACACTAACCACCTGTAAAGAGACTCCACATGACACGACTTTGTGGACACCCAATTGACTATGAACCTAGGATCTAATACCAACTTTGTTATGACCTGAACCAAGGCCTGGCCATGACGGGTACCTTCAGTCCCATATGGATTGGAGATCACCCCCTTTACATAACCTAGCTAGCTCAACAACAGCAAGTGTCGGATAAATTTCGAACATATAACCAGATAGTACAAAAAACAAGACTAAACTAACTCATGAACTATCTAAACCAATTCACCAAAACAACACACCCAAGTCCACTAAAATCTAACAAAGCCTCTACAACTCTAAAGTCAATAAAATATCGGGACATGCCCCCGATAATAGCAAAAACAACCATCTAAAGTAGTCTAAGACAGAATATAAAGACTATGAAATGAAGCCCTCCAAAGTATGAAAGTTCACCACTTCAATGTCTACTCATGAACAACTCGAGCACCTGATCACTATGTAAGTAAAGTAGAAAGAGTTCTAGGACTTGCATTTTGTGGGGATACAGTGTCTGAATATGGTTAGCAGTTGGAGCGCTAGCATGTAACTCGGGGATAGAGGAAATAAAATAATTCCATTATTCAAAACAAAGTTAAATAACTATATACAATCACACACACACACACACACACAGATATATATATATATCATTCTGAGATAGGAAATAAGTTTTACCATGAACTATGAAAACCTTAACCTGGGTTGTGTAACATAACCAGTATTTAACAAGACACCCATGGGCTATATGGGCCCAACTCTTTCTTAGCTAGAAGGGCCCCAGTGTGTGTACCTGTACAAACTAGAGAATATCCATATCCATATATGCCTTTATAGGGGGGCTCAAACCTTCCGACATAGACAAGGTGACTTAAGCACCAATGTATACAACATGGAAGACTCGAACCTCTAATTCATATATCCATTTGGGGGACTCAAACCTCTTGATCATACAGACACCTACACCGACTAGCGTAATTTCCAATGTTAGTCCTTCGAACTTCACCTTCACCTCCCGGATACATATCCCTCTTTAAAGCCCAATTAAAATACTCATTACATATATACACAATCGTTAGTCCAGTTACTTACCAAGGATATCCCGTTGGTAAGTTCATACCAACCCCATTTGTAAGTTTACAACATGCCATAACAATCATTAATCAACTTTGGGACTCGAACCCATTGTCTAAACCAAGACATCAATTCAATTCAATATTTAGGGACTCGAATCCATTAACCCATTGAAACACCAAGGTTATGATTCCAATAAATTTATGTCCAACAAGACCTTCATAAAACTATTTACCAATCATCAATATTAATAGGCCAATTCCTTAGTTCAAAGCACAAATCATATATGACAAGATTCTTCTTATTGACATTTTCACAAACAGGTTGTGGGCCTACTATTATCAAACCATTATTTTAGCCAAAAATAATCAAGTTATGGTTAACCATGACCCCTTAGTTTAAATAACAATTCCCAAGCACCCACAAGTGCAAAACCATTATCAAAACATATATAATCATAATTCAAACCATGAGAAAATAATACTTGACATTATGCATTCAAACCCTCAACCATGGTTTTCAAAACCACCTTTAATAATTTATGAAAAATGTTTAAAACATATGATTTTTGTGAGCTAACAATGAAGGAAGAGTCATATGCCTGAGTTATGAAGATTCACAGAGAGATTTTGATCCTTAAGCCTCTAGATGACCACCTTGATGAAGCCCTAGGCCAATCTCCTTGAGAGGGTTTTTCACAACTTTAAGTGTTTTAATCTGCTAAAGTGATGAATGAAAAGCTAAAAAGTGTTATAAGACATGGGATCTTAAGGGCTTGGGGTGGGAATTGTCCTAAATACCCTCAACTTAAAAGCTGTAAAAAAAGCGTAGGAGGGTACGGTTGGACTCCTCAACTCGTATCCACATCATACAAGTGGTACCCTCAACTTATAACTTGATTTGAAAGTTTGAAACCATATTTTGTTCAACATACGACTCCTTAGCCTAACTTGTACCATCACTATATGACTAGTACCCTTCAAGTCATACTTTAAGTAGAACTTCAAAGGCTAGACACTAGACAACATATGGTTGGGCACTATACTTATCGTATCATAAACATATGACTAGTATGGAGTCTTCCCGTACACTGAATAAAACTTGGCCAATATGAAATTAACCAACATACGACTAGGGTCCTAGACCTATATCCACACCATTCGAGTTATGGTGTAAGTCATGTGATGATCAAAAGGTTCAAAACTCAAGAAATTTGGCAAGGACCAATGTTCGAGGTATTTTAGCCAACCCCATATATGATCACTCATCCTTGAATAATGGCACGAGGCAATAAAATCACGATTAAACCCATAAATTTCTCTACTCTTACCTTTAAGATAGAAGACAGCATGCCAAGGAATTTACAATTCACCATCAACAAAGATACAAAAAAAGAGGTTAAGATCAATACATACCTCAAGCATGAATTTTTCAAATCAGAAATAGGAATGCATAACTGGACTTTATGTCCTCGTCAACTTCCTAAGTAGCTTCATTAGACTTTTGGTTTTGCCATACACACTTTACCAAAGCCAGATCTTTTGTTCACAATCGATGAACTTACTGATCTAAGATCTTTGTCGGGACCTCCTCATAGGACAAAGAATCTGAAATATCAATGTTCTCCAAGGGAACAACCAATGAAGGATCACCTATGCATTTTCTCAACATAGACACATAGAGTACTAGATGAATGGAACTCAAGGTTGAGGGAAAATCTAACTCATACGCAACATGTTAGACCCTTCTCACAATTGCATATGGTCTAACATACCGGGGACTGAGCTTTTCCTTCTTTCTAAAACACACCACTCCCTCATGGTAAATACTTTTAAAACACCTAATCTCCATTCTCAAATTTCAAATCCCTTTGTCTTATGTCCGCGTAGGACTTTTGGTGACTTTAGGTGGTCTTAAGCCTATCCCAAATTACCTTCACCTTTTACATAGCTTGGTGAACCAAATTTGGGATAAATATTTCTGCTTCACCAACGTCAAACCACCCAATAAGTACCATGATCTAAAATAATTGAGTTAGGAACACCATGCAACTTTACCCTTCCTGAAGGAACAACTTCGCATAGTCCACGGCCAAATAAGTAGTCCTCACTGGCAAGAAGTAAGTGGACATAGTCCTCCTATCCACGATGAACCAAATGAAGTCACACTGATTCCCTGATTGCAGAAGACTGGTCATGATACACTTAGTCACAAAGTCGGCTACATCTTATTTCATATTTTCCACTAATACATCTCCTTAAGGTCATGATACTTTGTTGAATTGGGATGAACTATATACCGCAACTCATGGTCCTTGACCAAAATCCTACCTCATAATCTATCAAATTTGTGAAAACACAACCTTTCTAGTTATATTAATATACTATCAACGCCAATCTCAAAAGTCATCACCTTCTACTTACCCCTAACAACCTTGATCTTCATCAAGAGAGGATCTAACACCTACTTCTTATTTATTTTTGAACTAAGAGAGGATTGTACCACCTGCTTAACAAACACACCACCATCCTCAGAGTCTTATATTGGGTGTATTTATGTATTTTAGTATCACTATTCTAGCCGTTTTAGCCTTGTTTTGAGGATGATTCATGTGATATATGGGTGTATAATGATATAAATGTGTATATTAGTGTTAAAACATGTGTTTATGATGTTCAAAGTGAGTTTCAAACTAGTTTGGACCTAAAAGATTCATTTAGAGTTCAACCTGGAAAACTAGTGTACTAGCTTGAGCTAGGTGTTTGTCTAGTCTATCATGTTGGGTTCTAATGTGTATAATGAGTTACTAATGTTTTTATTATGTATTTATAAGTGAAACAACTTGTTTAAAATTCTCAAGGATCAATTAGATCAAGCCAAGGGCTAAAATAATGAGTTAGCCTATGGTTAGCTCGCGTTTCTAGTTTATCATATTTGATGTTGTGTTGTTTTGAGCATTAAATTATTTTTTTAAATTATATATGATGTTTTTAATGTATTATTATGATATATGAAGGATATTCAAGCTTTAAATCAAGTGGAAATAACTCAAAAAGGCTCAGAATGGCTCAACAAAGTCACAATATGCAGATTGATGCACTTTTGGACCCCTAGAATGTATTGGGCACTTGTAAAGTTAAGGAGTGGACAATGGACGTGTACAAAACACAAATGGAATCATAATAGGCCCAATATTGAAACCATTTGGCGTGTGTTTGTCCTGGAGACAATTAAACCGCGATGCGGACTTATTTCGGTGCCCCCTTTGCCTTAGAAAAATTTCTGAGAAAAAATTCTAGAGAGGTAGGGCGATATTGAGATGAAGCCCCACCTGTAGTGGGGCTCTAACTAGGGCACTACTCCACCTAGTCCGAGGCTCAATAACTGAAGGTTTTATTTTCCAACACGAAAAGGGCTTGCCCTATACTATAAATACATGTATCATGTTTTTACACATCTTTGAGCATATTTTGGAGAGTAAAGGTCTTATATAACTTCTTCATTAGGTTTTTATTATTTTTATTTAGTTCCTTCATACTTTTAGTCGTTAATTACTATTTTGTGATTATGATTATAACTATGTGTGGTTAAACGCCCTCTTTTTGGGGTTGAAGCCTAGAACATTATTATTATTGCTATGGATTGAGTTGTTTTTATTTGATTATCAATATTGGTTGTTTGTTTATTCTAATTTTAACTATTTTAAGGATTCATGGCCCTTATAATACATCTATTGTCAACCTTGTGAACTCGGGAGAGGGAATAGGGCGATAGAATATGGGAATAAGTAGAATATGGTTCTTGATTCTTTATAAAATAAAAAACTTGAATTAGTATCTGGGACAAGGATGTACCTAGATACCTTACTTGATTCATATTTAGGATGATATTTGTTAAGAACTTAAGTGAATTACTACATCCCCGCTCAATGATGTAGGTGTAAGGTTCAACTTAGGTAATAGATTGAGGTTGGGAAACTATAATCACCCGTAATTAACCCTACAAATCAACGACCAATATAAGCAAGTTAATGAATAAAATCCAATAGCATAATATAATTGTTCAGAGTGCCCAACCCTGGGTTTTATCCTATTGATTGTTACAAGATCTTTACTTTATACATTATCTACTTTACTTGAAATTTATAGACTTAATTCTTTCTTTTGGTTAATGTCACATCAAGTGGATCTAAATTGTAAGCTGAAATAAAATCATTGCCAAATCTATCTGTGGGATCGATAACTTGGCTTTCTTAAAGGCCACTATATTACTTGGTATACCACATACACTTGCATATGTGCTATCAAGTTTTTGGCACTATTCCTATGGCTGAATAATAAGCAGCTGGTAGGAAGGTTAGGGAAGTGGCAGACCCACTTCCGAAGAACTTGACTTTACCAAATCAAAGACCAGAAGTTAGGGGGAATTTTTAGTTGAAATACAATATGGTGCAGCTTCTTATTAGTAGTGGACAGTTTGCATATCTTTCATAAAAGAATCCACAAGTCTATTTGCAGACCTTTATTGAGCTTACAAAAACGTTCACTTCAACCTGGGTGACTCCAGATTATGTGAGGATGACACTGTTTCCCTATTCACTTATTCGGGAATCTAAAAAGTGGTTGAATGTGGAGCCGGTTAATTCAATCACAAAATAGTGATTTTCAAATAGAAGCCTAATAAAAATCTATATCATGCTTGGGAATGCTTTAAGGCCCTTCTTTGGGATTGTCCATACTACCAATAGTAGAATGAGGTACTTGCTTATACTTTTGTAGAAGCTCTTGATCACAATATAAAGATTTTGCTATATTTATGTGCAGGTGGTCAAGTGTTGGAGCTAACTTATGATGAGCTATACACATTATTGAACCGCATAGCACAAGGAAATCCAGATTGACATTCAAATTCTAGAAGTTTCATGAAAAGAATTGTGAGTATATTGGAGTTGGACCAATTCACAGCCCTATCAGCTTAGGTTTCTATATTGTAGAATTTGATAAACACATTATTTAACAACATGAAGTTGGGAGAAACACAAACTATAACCACAGTACTTGAGGAATGTGGTGGATAAGAAGGTAAAATCGTAAGATATGGGAGTAATAAAACTCACTAAAGAGTGTAGTGTTGTGATGACACAAAAGATCCCGAAGAAACTGAAAGATCAGGAAAAGTTTACTATTCCTATTCAAATTAGGAGTAAAGAGGTTCATTCATTGAGTGATTTAGAGGAAAGTATAAATTTGATGCCCCTATCTCTATTTGAAAAATTAGGCTTGGAAAAGCCTAGATCGACCACCGTTGTTTTGCAACTAGTAGGCGGTTCCATGGAATATATGAAAGGAATCATTGAGGATGTCCTCATAATGGTTGGTAAATTTTTTATTTCTACTAACTTTTTTGTTCTTGATTTTATGGGAGATGAACAGGTACTAATTATTTTGGGGTGTCCATTCGTAGCAACCGGAGGGGCTTTGATTGATGTTAGAGAAGGCACACTCAAGATGAGGGTAGATGATGAAAAGGTGGCATTTGATGTTTACAAAACACCAATTAAAGTTCCCTTATATAAATATTTATGCATAATAAATATGATTAAAAAGGATGAGTGTAGGGTGTTTAATCTACCAAATACCTCTTCCAACTGCCTGATTGAGCGTCCTAAGATGATACCACCGATTCCCAACATGTTGAAAGGTAAAAAAGGTAAAAGGTTGAAGGAATATGGTTAAGTTGATATGGGTCGTGCTGCAATACTAAATTAGGCGCTGCTTGGGAGGTAATCCAAGTTAATTAGGTATGTTTTTTTTAGTTTTTATGTTTTTACTTCATGTATTTTTTGTTTTTGGTTGAGTCATAGGTTAATGGGAAGTCTGAGTACCATAAACTTGAGCTTGAAGTATGACAAAGAATGAGTGTGGGGTTCTATAGACCTTATTTATGTGTGAAGATGCTACTAGCTAGGCCTAGAGGCCTCAGGGAGTATTTCTATCTCTTAATTTAAAAGTTCACTTTGGGGACAAAGTAGATTTTGAAGTATGGGGTGAGTAAATTCCTAAATTTTGGCTCAATTTAAAATTTTTATGTGAGATATTCTTGTTGGTGCTATATTTGATTATATGATTAGGTGGGTTTGTTTGTAAAAGCATGTTGATTGATGTCAATTGATCTTTTTTAGACTTCTGGGCTTATGTTTGTGACTCCTGTACTTATTGGCTTAATTTTAAATTTATGCTATTGTTCGGTTGAGAGTCTATGATGATCCTATTGAGTTGAGCATGTGCCATATAAGTGTGAGAATTTGGTATATTCCTTGTTGCATATGATGTTTAGAACTTTCCCGATGTTTGTGAAGTGAAATAAAGAATGTGGGTTTAGGAGATGATATAGGCATTTCTTTGATAGCCTTGTTCTATACCTTCTATGTGTCCTACCCATTGTGCATTATACTAGTTAACCCCCATTGAGCCTTTATCTTTTTCTTTGGTAGCTTCATATGTCGCCTAATCCCCTTCTTTAATAGGCCATAATTTGATCCAAAAAGCTCATAAGTTCTTAAAAAAAGAAATAATTGAAAAAGGAGTTTGAGAAATTAAAGAAGAAAAAGGTGAAATTGATGCCCTAAGGTAATTGCTATTGGTGTTAATAATGATGTGTGGTGGATGGTTGTGATATACTTAATGCTAAAAATATTTCCATGACTATCCAAAAATACAAAAAATTGATTCTTGTGATAGTAAACTATGTGTCCACCAAGTGTTTGTGAAAATGCTTAAAAGAAATGGGGTAAACTAGAAGAATGGGGTAGTCAAAAAATGATGTAATTGGTTGTTGGAGATTGGTTCTAATTGTATAATGTAGTGTATTAAAGCGCTTAGAGAGGTTAGTCACTATTCCCAAATAGTTCTTACACATCCCTTAGCCTATATTACAAAGCAGAAAAGTCCTAATTGATCTTAAGCTTTATATTGGACTATTAGTGGAGCATTACACTAAGGGCAAGACTATGGTTCATTGTGTGTAACTTGTGAATTCTTTGTGAGAGTGAGTGTAATTTGATTCTTATACCCATCATATTCTCAATTGCTTAATTATGAGTAATTGTAGCACTCCGATTTTCTGAACCGGAATGCTACACGGTGCTCATGACCCCGAAGGACCACAAGCTAACCCATAACTAGTATCTGTATTTGTATACTGCATAATATATCATAAAATGCAGAAACATGAACATGAAAGGCCATAAGGTTTGAATTGAATAAACGTCTAATAACAAAATGTCTGAAAAAGGTATAACAATACTAAAATAAGTCATAAATACTGAATATAATAATATTTAAATATCTAATTTGACATCTAGTCTGAAAGCCTCTAACTGAACTGAATAAGGAGTTGAAGGAATATGTCTCCAACTAACTCCATCTAGCAACTGAATAGTAAATGTAGCAATAATCATATCATCCTCGAATGAGAAAGACTCACTGCAAACTCTGAACACTGGAATGCTACTGCTGATCTGGAGCTCGTGCCTCTGAACTTATGGTGTAACATAAGAGAGCACCATAGCATAAATGCGTTAGTACGTCTGAATATACTGAGTATACGAGTGAGGTAGGCTAAATGCAAAGGTTTATATGCATGAATAATACTGACGAATATGAATGTGAGAATACATACATGTATACATAATTGTAACTGAACTCGTGGAGAAATTAACTACTGAGTCTGAATACTGATAACATGAGTGTACTGATACTGAGATGCTGAATAGATGAGCAACTATTTCTGACAGTTTGAATT